>NW_027666549.1:0-2500 GCF_963455335.1 Martes martes
GATCCGGTTGCGGAGGAATGACAGGAGAGAGGAAAGCAGTTTTAGGCTTCTGAGCTCAGCCCACCATGGGAAGGCCAATAGATAGAAGGGAACTGACAGAGGAAGTTTTTCTGGGCACGCTGCTCTGATGCCGTCTGCAGACTGATGAGAATGTCTTCTTTTCCTCCTGCTCCGTGGAGGGAGGATGCCTTTCCTAGGCGAGTTTTATCTCCCCCTTTCAGGTCAGGAAGCAGAGGAAGAGGCAGAGTGTCCTCCTCAGGGCTATTGCCTTTTTGTCTGTCTGTCTGTCTGTCTGTCTCTCTCTCTCTCTTTCTTTCTTTCTTCCTGTCTCTCTTAAGGTTCTGTTTATGTATGTTACAGAGAGAAACACAGCGAGGGAGGGGAAACAAGCAGGGGCAGGGGGAGCGGGAGAGGGAGCAGCGGGCTTCCCGCTGAGGAGGGAGCCAGATGCGATGGGGGCGGGGTGTGTGTGTGTGTGTGTGTGTGTGTGTGTGTGTGCGCGCGCGTGCGCTTGAGATCATGACCTGAGCCTATGGCAGACCCTTAACGCCTGAGCCACCCAGGCGCCCCTGGGTTACCGTTTCTTAAGCGCTTCACATTCCAAAGAACCTGTGTGCCAAAGCCGTACGGGGGGGGGGGGGAGGGGGGGGCGGGGGCAGCACACAGGAAACCCATTCTCTCCCTAGGCTACAAAAAGCTCAGGGTCCCCTGGCTGGTTGTCCATAGAGCGCGCTGACTCTTAGATCTGAGTCCTGAGTTCGAGCCCTGGATGTAGAGATCCAGATCCAACCCTGGTTGTAGAGCTCACTTCCACAACGACAAAAATAACAATGAAGAGCTCGATAAACACTGCGCGTGGCCTCTGCCACTCTGCCTACTTGGGATCTCTATCTCGCTGTCAAATGCGGAAGTAAAATCTTTACAATGAAAGAAAGAGAGAAAGAGAAAGAGAAAGAAAGAAGGGAAGGAAGGAAGGAAAAAGGGAAGGGACGGGAAAGGAAAGGAAAAGGAGAAAGAAAAAAGAAAAAAAAAATTACTTTCTACGGTGACAGAAGGATGGAGGTAGCCTCCTGTCCCCAACCCCATAGCCTACCTCCTTTCCAGCCAAATGACCAGCACTTGGAAATGGCTTTGAAACATCCTCCATGACTTGGGCTCGCCTGGTGGAAAAAGCGGGGTGCTTTTCATCTCATTACTGGGCCAGCGTAGGAGGATGGAGAGAGGGTAGCTGTCCGTGGGGAAGGGGGTGCCACGCGACCCAAGACACAGGACCCCAGCAGAGCATGATGAGATCGTTATGGCCTTAAGGGGTGCAGAATAGCCTGTGAATCCTTTTCCAGGGAAGAAAGCAGCCCCGCGAGACAGTGTAAAACACCTTTCCACAGTGTCTGCTGACGATGCTAGGACTTCTGTCCTCAGAGATGGTACTGTTTTAGTACCACTTAAAGTTTTAAGAGAAAGGGTCGGGGGACTCGGTGGCACGCGAACATCATTTCGTCGTTCCACTCATCTTCATAAGCTCATCGTGGAGAACGATGTCGCCGTACAAAGGAGCAGAGCGCCGATCCATGGAAACAATTGGGTGGGCCCCAAAAACATGACGCTGAGAAAAAGGAACCAGAGAGCCAGGGGTGGCATAATGCCTTGGGATTCCAGGGGTAGGAAGAAGGCAGCCGTAATACCCCAATCCTAGACGGGAAATACCCCAATCCTAGGCGGGACGGAGGGGGTATCGGAGGCTGTTGGGGGAGACCGGCAAAGAGAGTCAGGGTGAGGGGAGGGGGAGGCGCGGATGGCAAGGGGGCAGGGTGTGGTAGGGGTGTTTCTTTTCGTAAGGGATGGAAACCTTCTGGAAATGGTGGCGAGGGTTGCGCATCTTTGTGAGTAACCTGAGGAAAAAAAAGGCTACGGAACTGTGTACTTTGGAGCATGTGAATTATGGAGTGCGAATGTTATCTCCACTTTGAAAACGTGAGGGAAAAGTGTAGGCAGACGGAGGGAGGGAGGGAGGGAGAGGGGTAAGTAGGGAGGTCCCTTGGGAGGGAGGGAGGTGAACAGGGCGGGTGGTTGGAGAACGGGGGCGGGTGGTCGGCCTATCCCTCCCTCCCTCGCTCGCTCGCTCGCTCCCTCCCTCCCTCGCTCGCTCCCTCCCTCCCTCCCTCGCTCGCTCCCTCGCTCCCTCGCCCCCTCGCTCCCTCGCCCCCTCGCTCCCTCGCTCCCTCGCTCCCTCGCTCCCTCGCTCCCTCCCTCGCTCCCTCCCTCGCTCCCTCGCCCGCCATCCGTGCGTGCCTGCGTGTGCGTGCCTGCGTGTGCGCGTACGCGCCCATCCCTCCACTCTGTGGGTCCACGCAGACATTCAAAACGGGGGGGGGGAGGGGGGCAGGGAGTGGACCTGTATGATACTGGGCATGCGTAGCGTTCTGAGAGCTTGTGTGCGTTGCCCCGACTAATCACCTCTGAGAGTGGACAGAAGTCTGTGGGCGGCCACTACCCGCCTGGG
>NW_027666549.1:15000-20000 GCF_963455335.1 Martes martes
ACCCGCAACGGCGAGCGAGGCTGACTGGCCGGGCCGCGCCACCGCGGACGAGGGCACACCGGCAGCGGCGGCGCGGAGAGGCGAGGGACGCTCCAACCCCCCACACACCGGGGCGGCCCCGATGGCGGCGCGCGGGCGGGGCCGGGGCACCGGTCGGCCACACCGGGGCCGGGGCGGGCCGGCGCGCGCTCCCGCGGGGCGAGGGGAGCCGGGCCGGAGCCCGACCCCCCCCCACCCCGGGGGGAGGCAGCGCGCGGCCGCAACGGCCACGGCGGCCGGCCGGGACCCGACCCACGCCCGGGCACGCGCGCCGGAGCAGGGGGGCAGCGCACGGCGGAGGGCGGGAGGAACGGTCCCTCGTCCGCACACGACACCACCGCCGGGCCGGCGGCGGCAGACACGGATGGGAGGCCGCAACGGGCCTGAGAAGCACCAGCGCACCGGGGCGCGGCACCGGGTCGGCAGGCAGACGGGGGGAGGCCGCGAGACAACGGCTCGGCGGCAAGGGGCACAGGCGCTGGAAACCGGAGCAGCCACGGGGGAAGAGGACCGCGGGCCGCCGCGAGGGAGCACAAGGGACCCTCAAAGGCGCCTTCCAAGGCCCGAGGTCGGCCGCCAGGGCGCACGGGGTCCCACCGCCCAAGGCCTCCAGCACAAGGGCGGTCCCGCGGCACCCGAGGACACCGACCCGGCCCCCGGCGGGCCCTGGCCACCTCGCGGGGCTCGGGCCCCCGGCCACCACGCCACAGTCACGACCGACCCCCCAACAGGACGCTCTCCCGCGCGCACGACGACACCCCCTCCGTGCCCCGCTCGACTGGACCCGCGCGGGCCTGTCCTCCTCACAAGGGGCCGAGAGCCCTTCGCCCGGGGACGACCGCCCCCCAGAGCCCCTAGGGGCCGGGGAGGGGACAACACCCAACAGCGGCGAGGCCGGTTTCGGTCCCGAGGGAGTGGATCGAGGGCACAGCGCGCCTTTCAGCCGTCCAGGCGAGCCAGGGACAAGGCAGGGGGGGAAAGGTCGGCGGCGACGGGGAGGGGGCGCACAGCGGGCGACGGCCGACAGCGCGTGGGGAGCGGTTCGGGGCGGAAGGGTGCACCAACGAAGGCGCAAGCCGGGCCACCAGGTAAACGTGCACGGGATCCCACCGCCACCAGCACGAGAGCGGTCCCGCGACGCCCGGGGACACCGGCCGGCCTCAGCACCCTTGGCACACCTCCCCCCCGCGAACCGGGCCCCACACCGCCGGGGCCCCACCCCACGGGACCCCCGGCCAGAGGGGCCCCGCCTGAACCTCCATCCATCCGTCTGGTCCGTCCCAGAGCCACGACCCGGGGGGAAGCGCCCCCAGGCGAGAGCGGCCCGACCCGTGCCCACACATCACCGCCGGCGGCGACTCGGCACGGGGGCGGGCAGCAGACAGCTGCTCGCACGGCGCAGGGCAGGAGACGCACACCGCGGGGGAGTGGCCGCACGCACACTCGCACGCACACGGGAAGCCCCACGCGCCAGACGCCGGCCAGGCCCGGCGGGATCCTCCCCCGACTCGGAGGGGGGAGGCGCAGGCCGCGGTAGGCAAGAGAGCGACGCTCGGCCCCACCGCGGGGCCGGCAGACCCCTCGAGGAGAGGGGGCTCTGCCCAACACGCAACGGTAGTCACCCCGCATCGGTGGCCACTACGCGCAGAGGAGGGGCAGCGGCTGGGGGTTCCGGTACCCCAAGGCACCCTCTCGGATCGCTAGAGAAGGCTTTCTCACCGAGGGCGCATCGCCCCCACCCATTCGTCACCCCCCCGACCGGGCCCCGCAAAACGGCGTCCCAGAGGCCTCCAGGGCCTGGGGGCAGGGGTGGGTCTGCGGTAAGGGACAGGCACAGGGCAATCCTGAGCGCTCGCGGCCAGAGCCCGACAAGGGGACCGCCTTTGCCTCTCCACACAGGCCATGCTCCCGTCACCACCCGGAAGGAACCTCGTGCCTCCCTCGAGGCCACAAGAGGAGCGGAGACGGGCACAGCATGCTGGGCAAAAGAGCAGCAGCCCTCAGCTGGCCAAGCGCCACAGCGCTGGCTCGGCCCGGCACGGTCACTCACACGCCCCACCCAGCACCACGCATGCCAGGGGACAACAAGGCGCCCGCACCCCCACAGAGGGGGGGCAGGTGGGCCTCCCTTACCGACTCCACCACCCGCTCTTCGGACACACCACCGACAGCGGTGGCCCAAGGGGGGGGGGGGTCGCTGGGAACGGGTAAACGACACCACCGCTCGGCCTCAGGCACCTGAGACAACCTGGAGCGCTCCAGGGGCACCACAGAGAGCCAGGCGCCACGCGCTCAGCACGCCCAGGCGGGTGAGCAGCGCGGCATCGGGACGGCCCTCCCCACCACAGGGAGGGCCGCTCACCCCGCACGAAGCCAAGAGCGGCAAGCGAGAGTGTCCGCTGCGTCAGAGGACCCCACGCCCACGGGCGCCCTGAGGCAAGAACCATGGGAAAGTGGAGTCGGGCCGGAGCCCACACCCCCCGCACCCTCCCCCACACCCCCCACGACAGCGGGTGGCAGACGGAGGAGGAGCGAGGGACCCGCGGGCAGAGCGAGAGGAGCGGTCCCATTCGTCATGAATGTCCGTCCCTCGTCCGACGCGGCTTAGGCCCGGCCCAGGAGAACACGACATCACCACATCGATCAGCAAGAAACGTGCCCAAGGAGGCCCTGAGGGGGGGAAACGCCCGGCGAGGACACCGACCAGAGGGACCTGCTTTCGGCCTCACCAGCACCCCTCGAACCCAGGGCAAGAGCAGCCGGGCAACCCAGGGAGAACGCCTGACACGTGGCACAGAGCCTTGTGGAATGGAACGGGGGGGTTAACCACAGCCACAGCCGGGTGCCCACAGCGTGGAGTGCACGGGGTAAAGGACCCACGCCACCTGCCCACACCTCCCTCGGGTGCTGGAGACCAGAGGTGGCACCACAGCCCGGGCCACCTGGGGGCACAAGAGCCGGCGCACAGGCCCACGCAGACAGCTCAAACGAGCGAGGGCCAAGCCGGATTTGGCACCACGGCCAAGCCCGGAGCCCCGCACGCACCCCAGAGGCCCACATCTCTAAGGCGAGTCACTCAAACAGCGTGTCAGCACCTACCTGGCAACAAAAAGTGCTCCTTTCAGGGGACAAAATAGCCACGCCATCTGGCGGGGCCTAGCCACAGGTCCCCGGGACCTCGTGGGACCGTGGCCCGGCCACTGGCCCCAAACACCGCTCCATGACCCTGCAAAGGGGGGGGGGGCGCCCCACGGAACCCCCAGGGCCATCTGGTCGACCCTCAGGAGCGTGGGGGGAGCGGGCAGCTGGGTCGGACAGCGGACTCGAGGGAGGTGGAGCAGGCCGGGCCGGGTAGCTCCTCCCCTGGTCCGCCTGTCGTCCCCAGGTCGGGACTTAGAAAAATCAAGTTCTGCAGAGGGACCTGCCGGCGCTCGCGGCCTCCTCCTCCTCCCTCGCCCCGGGCCCCGGGCCCCGGGCCTCAGGACCGCCCCAGAACGGTCGCCGACTCCCGGCTGGGACTGGGAGAGGGGGCGGACCCGCGGAGGCGCCCCCCCGACGGCCGGACCTCCACGGACATCGCGGCCCGGCACCGCCCGGTCAGAGCCCATCCAATCCGGTCCGATCCGGTCCGATCCCGCCCGATCCGGCCTGGTCTGGTCCCCACCTACGCAGTGGGCCTCGGAAAACTTGGTGAGAAAATCGGGGGCGACAACCAGGACCCCACGCGTGCCCGCGGACGGACCCCTCGCGCCATCCACGGGCTTCCCCGCGAGGCTCAGGCCGGTCCCCAACCGCCCGAGTGTGACACGGGACCCACGGGACACGGAAGGCCCGACGACCGACCAGAGCCACAGGCCGAAAGGCGTCCTCGCGCCGCACGCACACGCACACCCTCTCCCATTCCCGCGCGGGCGGAGGAGGGGGGACCGGCGGGTGCTGGTCGACCCCTCCAGGCGACACCCAACACCCCTCCGCGAGAGCCAGGAAGAGGAGGAGGAGGAGGCGGCGGCGGCGCCGCTGCTCCCCATATACCTGGGGGTTCAATCTCCCGCGAGCCGCTCGCGCGCCGACGCCCCAGAGACAGCGGGGACGATCGCTCTACTGTCGCCGGCCTCCCGGAACTGCAGCTCGGGGACAGCGGCCAAATGCCACCCCTTGCCGACATCGCCCACGCTCCGGCGGGGAGACGCTATATAAAAGCGGCCGCCAGGTGGCGCCAGACAACCGCCGCGAAAGACACCGAGGCAGATCCGGATCCCAGGGCCGTGAAGTCGCGAGGCCCGCCGCCAGGCCGCCCGATCTCGTCCGGGCCCACTTCGGAGGGGCGGGCGGCCCCGGGGCATCAGCCTGGGGAGCTCCCGGCGGGCACGGCGCGACTCCAGCAGCCCAGAGGAGACTTGGGAAACGTGTCCTGGCCCTTGACGCCGGAAGGGGGGGGCGCCCCAACTCGCCACGGGACACACACACACGCAGCAGCAGCAGCAGCAGCAGCAGCAGCAGCAGCAGCAGCAGCAGCAGCAGCAGCAGCAGCAGCAGCAGCATTATCTATCCAAGATAAACACCCCTGGGCAGGAAGTGGGGTCAGAGGAAAACAGAAACAGCAGTGGCAGGGGGAAGAGGACACTAGAGGGCAACAGAGCAGCAGCATCCCGTCTAGGTGCTCTGGCTCCTTTGTGCTTTACAAAAGCCCAGGAGGAACCTTTCAAAAACTTCGCCCTCCTATCCCCCCAGCGGAGAGGGCAGAAGCAACTGTCCAGCAAGAATTCCTTTGAATAAAGATAACTCTTCTCCCATGAAACTTCACCATTTGAACATGGGCTTTTCATGGCTTCCTTTCCAAGCCTTTCTCTTTGCCGCCTTCTCACCTCTGTGAATCCCTGATCCCACTTTGCAACATCCCTACCCATCTCACCCCCGCCGTGCCCCCCCACCTCTCTCTCTCTCCCTCCCTCCCTCTCTCT
>NW_027666548.1:0-178000 GCF_963455335.1 Martes martes
CGCCCCCCGCGCCTGGCCCGGGACCCCGCGGGGTCGCGCCCGCGCCCCGCCGGAAAGCCCCCCGCGAGTCCGCCGCGCGCGACGCCGACGCCTCCCGCTCCTCAGCGCCCGGGGCTCCCCTCCCTGGCGCGGGCCGGTGGGGCCGGGCGGGCCCCGAGGCCCGGGCTCCAACCCTCGCCTGCCTCCTCAGCCTTCCGAGTCCGGGGTCCTGTGCCCCGGGGCCTCCCCCTGGGCAACCCTGAGTCCCGCGCCCCGAGGCCCCCGACCGCCCCGGCGCCGACGGTGCCCTTCGCAGCCGCGTCCACGCCTCGGGGCGAGAGAAACCTCCGTTCAACCGCAGGGGGAAGCCGCAGCCCGGGGCGCCCCAGCCGCCCCCAAAGTCGGAGCACGACGCCCGGCCCCAGGCCCTCCCTCAACTCTGCTCCGGGAGGGCTCCCCGGCGCCGGGGCCGCCGGCGGGTCCGCGTCCTCTCGGCGCGTTTTCCGGGGGGCCGCGGCGGGCCCCGAGCGAGAAAGGGCCCTCGGCCCCGGGGACCAGGCCGGTCCCCGGGGCTGCCCAACGCCGGCCGATTCTCACGAGCGTTCTGCCCAAACCGATCCCGGTTTGGGCAGAACGCTCGTGAGAATCGGCCGGAAAACGCCCGGCGAACTCGCTTCGGGCGCAGCCCGTCTGCGGGGCCGCCCCCCGCGCCTGGCCCGGGACCCCGCGGGGTCGCGCCCGCGCCCCGCCGGAAAGCCCCCCGCGAGTCCGCCGCGCGCGACGCCGACGCCTCCCGCTCCTCAGCGCCCGGGGCTCCCCTCCCTGGCGCGGGCCGGTGGGGCCGGGCGGGCCCCGAGGCCCGGGCTCCAACCCTCGCCTGCCTCCTCAGCCTTCCGAGTCCGGGGTCCTGTGCCCCGGGGCCTCCCCCTGGGCAACCCTGAGTCCCGCGCCCCGAGGCCCCCGACCGCCCCGGCGCCGACGGTGCCCTTCGCAGCCGCGTCCACGCCTCGGGGCGAGAGAAACCTCCGTTCAACCGCAGGGGGAAGCCGCAGCCCGGGGCGCCCCAGCCGCCCCCA
Organism: Martes martes; assembly: GCF_963455335.1. Taxonomy (NCBI): domain Eukaryota; kingdom Metazoa; phylum Chordata; class Mammalia; order Carnivora; family Mustelidae; genus Martes; species Martes martes. Next base: position 1,056 of record NW_027666548.1, read on the forward strand.
AAGTCGGAGCACGACGCCCGGCCCCAGGCCCTCCCTCAACTCTGCTCCGGGAGGGCTCCCCGGCGCCGGGGCCGCCGGCGGGTCCGCGTCCTCTCGGCGCGTTTTCCGGGGGGCCGCGCCGGGCCCCGAGCGAGAAAGGGCCCTCGGCCCCGGGGACCAGGCCGGTCCCCGGGGCTGCCCAACGCCGGCCGATTCTCACGAGCGTTCTGCCCAAACCGATCCCGGTTTGGGCAGAACGCTCGTGAGAATCGGCCGGAAAACGCCCGGCGAACTCGCTTCGGGCGCAGCCCGTCTGCGGGGCCGCCCCCCGCGCCTGGCCCGGGACCCCGCGGGGTCGCGCCCGCGCCCCGCCGGAAAGCCCCCCGCGAGTCCGCCGCGCGCGACGCCGACGCCTCCCGCTCCTCAGCGCCCGGGGCTCCCCTCCCTGGCGCGGGCCGGTGGGGCCGGGCGGGCCCCGAGGCCCGGGCTCCAACCCTCGCCTGCCTCCTCAGCCTTCCGAGTCCGGGGTCCTGTGCCCCGGGGCCTCCCCCTGGGCAACCCTGAGTCCCGCGCCCCGAGGCCCCCGACCGCCCCGGCGCCGACGGTGCCCTTCGCAGCCGCGTCCACGCCTCGGGGCGAGAGAAACCTCCGTTCCCCCGCAGGGGGAAGCCGCAGCCCGGGGCGCCCCAGCCGCCCCCAAAGTCGGAGCACGACGCCCGGCCCCAGGCCCTCCCTCAACTCTGCTCCGGGAGGGCTCCCCGGCGCCGGGGCCGCCGGCGGGTCCGCGTCCTCTCGGCGCGTTTTCCGGGGGGCCGCGCCGGGCCCCGAGCGAGAAAGGGCCCTCGGCCCCGGGGACCAGGCCGGTCCCCGGGGCTGCCCAACGCCGGCCGATTCTCACGAGCGTTCTGCCCAAACCGATCCCGGTTTGGGCAGAACGCTCGTGAGAATCGGCCGGAAAACGCCCGGCGAACTCGCTTCGGGCGCAGCCCGTCTGCGGGGCCGCCCCCCGCGCCTGGCCCGGGACCCCGCGGGGTCGCGCCCGCGCCCCGCCGGAAAGCCCCCCGCGAGTCCGCCGCGCGCGACGCCGACGCCTCCCGCTCCTCAGCGCCCGGGGCTCCCCTCCCTGGCGCGGGCCGGTGGGGCCGGGCGGGCCCCGAGGCCCGGGCTCCAACCCTCGCCTGCCTCCTCAGCCTTCCGAGTCCGGGGTCCTGTGCCCCGGGGCCTCCCCCTGGGCAACCCTGAGTCCCGCGCCCCGAGGCCCCCGACCGCCCCGGCGCCGACGGTGCCCTTCGCAGCCGCGTCCACGCCTCGGGGCGAGAGAAACCTCCGTTCCCCCGCAGGGGGAAGCCGCAGCCCGGGGCGCCCCAGCCGCCCCCAAAGTCGGAGCACGACGCCCGGCCCCAGGCCCTCCCTCAACTCTGCTCCGGGAGGGCTCCCCGGCGCCGGGGCCGCCGGCGGGTCCGCGTCCTCTCGGCGCGTTTTCCGGGGGGCCGCGCCGGGCCCCGAGCGAGAAAGGGCCCTCGGCCCCGGGGACCAGGCCGGTCCCCGGGGCTGCCCAACGCCGGCCGATTCTCACGAGCGTTCTGCCCAAACCGATCCCGGTTTGGGCAGAACGCTCGTGAGAATCGGCCGGAAAACGCCCGGCGAACTCGCTTCGGGCGCAGCCCGTCTGCGGGGCCGCCCCCCGCGCCTGGCCCGGGACCCCACGGGGTCGCGCCCGCGCCCCGCCGGAAAGCCCCCCGCGAGTCCGCCGCGCGCGACGCCGACGCCTCCCGCTCCTCAGCGCCCGGGGCTCCCCTCCCTGGCGCGGGCCGGTGGGGCCGGGCGGGCCCCGAGGCCCGGGCTCCAACCCTCGCCTGCCTCCTCAGCCTTCCGAGTCCGGGGTCCTGTGCCCCGGGGCCTCCCCCTGGGCAACCCTGAGTCCCGCGCCCCGAGGCCCCCGACCGCCCCGGCGCCGACGGTGCCCTTCGCAGCCGCGTCCACGCCTCGGGGCGAGAGAAACCTCCGTTCAACCGCAGGGGGAAGCCGCAGCCCGGGGCGCCCCAGCCGCCCCCAAAGTCGGAGCACGACGCCCGGCCCCAGGCCCTCCCTCAACTCTGCTCCGGGAGGGCTCCCCGGCGCCGGGGCCGCCGGCGGGTCCGCGTCCTCTCGGCGCGTTTTCCGGGGGGCCGCGCCGGGCCCCGAGCGAGAAAGGGCCCTCGGCCCCGGGGACCAGGCCGGTCCCCGGGGCTGCCCAACGCCGGCCGATTCTCACGAGCGTTCTGCCCAAACCGATCCCGGTTTGGGCAGAACGCTCGTGAGAATCGGCCGGAAAACGCCCGGCGAACTCGCTTCGGGCGCAGCCCGTCTGCGGGGCCGCCTCCCGCGCCTGGCCCGGGACCCCGCGGGGTCGCGCCCGCGCCCCGCCGGAAAGCCCCCCGCGAGTCCGCCGCGCGCGACGCCGACGCCTCCCGCTCCTCAGCGCCCGGGGCTCCCCTCCCTGGCGCGGGCCGGTGGGGCCGGGCGGGCCCCGAGGCCCGGGCTCCAACCCTCGCCTGCCTCCTCAGCCTTCCGAGTCCGGGGTCCTGTGCCCCGGGGCCTCCCCCTGGGCAACCCTGAGTCCCGCGCCCCGAGGCCCCCGACCGCCCCGGCGCCGACGGTGCCCTTCGCAGCCGCGTCCACGCCTCGGGGCGAGAGAAACCTCCGTTCAACCGCAGGGGGAAGCCGCAGCCCGGGGCGCCCCAGCCGCCCCCAAAGTCGGAGCACGACGCCCGGCCCCAGGCCCTCCCTCAACTCTGCTCCGGGAGGGCTCCCCGGCGCCGGGGCCGCCGGCGGGTCCGCGTCCTCTCGGCGCGTTTTCCGGGGGGCCGCGCCGGGCCCCGAGCGAGAAAGGGCCCTCGGCCCCGGGGACCAGGCCGGTCCCCGGGGCTGCCCAACGCCGGCCGATTCTCACGAGCGTTCTGCCCAAACCGATCCCGGTTTGGGCAGAACGCTCGTGAGAATCGGCCGGAAAACGCCCGGCGAACTCGCTTCGGGCGCAGCCCGTCTGCGGGGCCGCCCCCCGCGCCTGGCCCGGGACCCCGCGGGGTCGCGCCCGCGCCCCGCCGGAAAGCCCCCCGCGAGTCCGCCGCGCGCGACGCCGACGCCTCCCGCTCCTCAGCGCCCGGGGCTCCCCTCCCTGGCGCGGGCCGGTGGGGCCGGGCGGGCCCCGAGGCCCGGGCTCCAACCCTCGCCTGCCTCCTCAGCCTTCCGAGTCCGGGGTCCTGTGCCCCGGGGCCTCCCCCTGGGCAACCCTGAGTCCCGCGCCCCGAGGCCCCCGACCGCCCCGGCGCCGACGGTGCCCTTCGCAGCCGCGTCCACGCCTCGGGGCGAGAGAAACCTCCGTTCAACCGCAGGGGGAAGCCGCAGCCCGGGGCGCCCCAGCCGCCCCCAAAGTCGGAGCACGACGCCCGGCCCCAGGCCCTCCCTCAACTCTGCTCCGGGAGGGCTCCCCGGCGCCGGGGCCGCCGGCGGGTCCGCGTCCTCTCGGCGCGTTTTCCGGGGGGCCGCGGCGGGCCCCGAGCGAGAAAGGGCCCTCGGCCCCGGGGACCAGGCCGGTCCCCGGGGCTGCCCAACGCCGGCCGATTCTCACGAGCGTTCTGCCCAAACCGATCCCGGTTTGGGCAGAACGCTCGTGAGAATCGGCCGGAAAACGCCCGGCGAACTCGCTTCGGGCGCAGCCCGTCTGCGGGGCCGCCCCCCGCGCCTGGCCCGGGACCCCGCGGGGTCGCGCCCGCGCCCCGCCGGAAAGCCCCCCGCGAGTCCGCCGCGCGCGACGCCGACGCCTCCCGCTCCTCAGCGCCCGGGGCTCCCCTCCCTGGCGCGGGCCGGTGGGGCCGGGCGGGCCCCGAGGCCCGGGCTCCAACCCTCGCCTGCCTCCTCAGCCTTCCGAGTCCGGGGTCCTGTGCCCCGGGGCCTCCCCCTGGGCAACCCTGAGTCCCGCGCCCCGAGGCCCCCGACCGCCCCGGCGCCGACGGTGCCCTTCGCAGCCGCGTCCACGCCTCGGGGCGAGAGAAACCTCCGTTCAACCGCAGGGGGAAGCCGCAGCCCGGGGCGCCCCAGCCGCCCCCAAAGTCGGAGCACGACGCCCGGCCCCAGGCCCTCCCTCAACTCTGCTCCGGGAGGGCTCCCCGGCGCCGGGGCCGCCGGCGGGTCCGCGTCCTCTCGGCGCGTTTTCCGGGGGGCCGCGGCGGGCCCCGAGCGAGAAAGGGCCCTCGGCCCCGGGGACCAGGCCGGTCCCCGGGGCTGCCCAACGCCGGCCGATTCTCACGAGCGTTCTGCCCAAACCGATCCCGGTTTGGGCAGAACGCTCGTGAGAATCGGCCGGAAAACGCCCGGCGAACTCGCTTCGGGCGCAGCCCGTCTGCGGGGCCGCCCCCCGCGCCTGGCCCGGGACCCCGCGGGGTCGCGCCCGCGCCCCGCCGGAAAGCCCCCCGCGAGTCCGCCGCGCGCGACGCCGACGCCTCCCGCTCCTCAGCGCCCGGGGCTCCCCTCCCTGGCGCGGGCCGGTGGGGCCGGGCGGGCCCCGAGGCCCGGGCTCCAACCCTCGCCTGCCTCCTCAGCCTTCCGAGTCCGGGGTCCTGTGCCCCGGGGCCTCCCCCTGGGCAACCCTGAGTCCCGCGCCCCGAGGCCCCCGACCGCCCCGGCGCCGACGGTGCCCTTCGCAGCCGCGTCCACGCCTCGGGGCGAGAGAAACCTCCGTTCAACCGCAGGGGGAAGCCGCAGCCCGGGGCGCCCCAGCCGCCCCCAAAGTCGGAGCACGACGCCCGGCCCCAGGCCCTCCCTCAACTCTGCTCCGGGAGGGCTCCCCGGCGCCGGGGCCGCCGGCGGGTCCGCGTCCTCTCGGCGCGTTTTCCGGGGGGCCGCGCCGGGCCCCGAGCGAGAAAGGGCCCTCGGCCCCGGGGACCAGGCCGGTCCCCGGGGCTGCCCAACGCCGGCCGATTCTCACGAGCGTTCTGCCCAAACCGATCCCGGTTTGGGCAGAACGCTCGTGAGAATCGGCCGGAAAACGCCCGGCGAACTCGCTTCGGGCGCAGCCCGTCTGCGGGGCCGCCCCCCGCGCCTGGCCCGGGACCCCGCGGGGTCGCGCCCGCGCCCCGCCGGAAAGCCCCCCGCGAGTCCGCCGCGCGCGACGCCGACGCCTCCCGCTCCTCAGCGCCCGGGGCTCCCCTCCCTGGCGCGGGCCGGTGGGGCCGGGCGGGCCCCGAGGCCCGGGCTCCAACCCTCGCCTGCCTCCTCAGCCTTCCGAGTCCGGGGTCCTGTGCCCCGGGGCCTCCCCCTGGGCAACCCTGAGTCCCGCGCCCCGAGGCCCCCGACCGCCCCGGCGCCGACGGTGCCCTTCGCAGCCGCGTCCACGCCTCGGGGCGAGAGAAACCTCCGTTCAACCGCAGGGGGAAGCCGCAGCCCGGGGCGCCCCAGCCGCCCCCAAAGTCGGAGCACGACGCCCGGCCCCAGGCCCTCCCTCAACTCTGCTCCGGGAGGGCTCCCCGGCGCCGGGGCCGCCGGCGGGTCCGCGTCCTCTCGGCGCGTTTTCCGGGGGGCCGCGCCGGGCCCCGAGCGAGAAAGGGCCCTCGGCCCCGGGGACCAGGCCGGTCCCCGGGGCTGCCCAACGCCGGCCGATTCTCACGAGCGTTCTGCCCAAACCGATCCCGGTTTGGGCAGAACGCTCGTGAGAATCGGCCGGAAAACGCCCGGCGAACTCGCTTCGGGCGCAGCCCGTCTGCGGGGCCGCCCCCCGCGCCTGGCCCGGGACCCCGCGGGGTCGCGCCCGCGCCCCGCCGGAAAGCCCCCCGCGAGTCCGCCGCGCGCGACGCCGACGCCTCCCGCTCCTCAGCGCCCGGGGCTCCCCTCCCTGGCGCGGGCCGGTGGGGCCGGGCGGGCCCCGAGGCCCGGGCTCCAACCCTCGCCTGCCTCCTCAGCCTTCCGAGTCCGGGGTCCTGTGCCCCGGGGCCTCCCCCTGGGCAACCCTGAGTCCCGCGCCCCGAGGCCCCCGACCGCCCCGGCGCCGACGGTGCCCTTCGCAGCCGCGTCCACGCCTCGGGGCGAGAGAAACCTCCGTTCAACCGCAGGGGGAAGCCGCAGCCCGGGGCGCCCCAGCCGCCCCCAAAGTCGGAGCACGACGCCCGGCCCCAGGCCCTCCCTCAACTCTGCTCCGGGAGGGCTCCCCGGCGCCGGGGCCGCCGGCGGGTCCGCGTCCTCTCGGCGCGTTTTCCGGGGGGCCGCGCCGGGCCCCGAGCGAGAAAGGGCCCTCGGCCCCGGGGACCAGGCCGGTCCCCGGGGCTGCCCAACGCCGGCCGATTCTCACGAGCGTTCTGCCCAAACCGATCCCGGTTTGGGCCGAACGCTCGTGAGAATCGGCCGGAAAACGCCCGGCGAACTCGCTTCGGGCGCAGCCCGTCTGCGGGGCCGCCTCCCGCGCCTGGCCCGGGACCCCGCGGGGTCGCGCCCGCGCCCCGCCGGAAAGCCCCCCGCGAGTCCGCCGCGCGCGACGCCGACGCCTCCCGCTCCTCAGCGCCCGGGGCTCCCCTCCCTGGCGCGGGCCGGTGGGGCCGGGCGGGCCCCGAGGCCCGGGCTCCAACCCTCGCCTGCCTCCTCAGCCTTCCGAGTCCGGGGTCCTGTGCCCCGGGGCCTCCCCCTGGGCAACCCTGAGTCCCGCGCCCCGAGGCCCCCGACCGCCCCGGCGCCGACGGTGCCCTTCGCAGCCGCGTCCACGCCTCGGGGCGAGAGAAACCTCCGTTCAACCGCAGGGGGAAGCCGCAGCCCGGGGCGCCCCAGCCGCCCCCAAAGTCGGAGCACGACGCCCGGCCCCAGGCCCTCCCTCAACTCTGCTCCGGGAGGGCTCCCCGGCGCCGGGGCCGCCGGCGGGTCCGCGTCCTCTCGGCGCGTTTTCCGGGGGGCCGCGCCGGGCCCCGAGCGAGAAAGGGCCCTCGGCCCCGGGGACCAGGCCGGTCCCCGGGGCTGCCCAACGCCGCCCGATTCTCACGAGCGTTCTGCCCAAACCGATCCCGGTTTGGGCAGAACGCTCGTGAGAATCGGCCGGAAAACGCCCGGCGAACTCGCTTCGGGCGCAGCCCGTCTGCGGGGCCGCCCCCCGCGCCTGGCCCGGGACCCCGCGGGGTCGCGCCCGCGCCCCGCCGGAAAGCCCCCCGCGAGTCCGCCGCGCGCGACGCCGACGCCTCCCGCTCCTCAGCGCCCGGGGCTCCCCTCCCTGGCGCGGGCCGGTGGGGCCGGGCGGGCCCCGAGGCCCGGGCTCCAACCCTCGCCTGCCTCCTCAGCCTTCCGAGTCCGGGGTCCTGTGCCCCGGGGCCTCCCCCTGGGCAACCCTGAGTCCCGCGCCCCGAGGCCCCCGACCGCCCCGGCGCCGACGGTGCCCTTCGCAGCCGCGTCCACGCCTCGGGGCGAGAGAAACCTCCGTTCCCCCGCAGGGGGAAGCCGCAGCCCGGGGCGCCCCAGCCGCCCCCAAAGTCGGAGCACGACGCCCGGCCCCAGGCCCTCCCTCAACTCTGCTCCGGGAGGGCTCCCCGGCGCCGGGGCCGCCGGCGGGTCCGCGTCCTCTCGGCGCGTTTTCCGGGGGGCCGCGCCGGGCCCCGAGCGAGAAAGGGCCCTCGGCCCCGGGGACCAGGCCGGTCCCCGGGGCTGCCCAACGCCGCCCGATTCTCACGAGCGTTCTGCCCAAACCGATCCCGGTTTGGGCAGAACGCTCGTGAGAATCGGCCGGAAAACGCCCGGCGAACTCGCTTCGGGCGCAGCCCGTCTGCGGGGCCGCCCCCCGCGCCTGGCCCGGGACCCCGCGGGGTCGCGCCCGCGCCCCGCCGGAAAGCCCCCCGCGAGTCCGCCGCGCGCGACGCCGACGCCTCCCGCTCCTCAGCGCCCGGGGCTCCCCTCCCTGGCGCTGGCCGGTGGGGCCGGGCGGGCCCCGAGGCCTGGGCTCCAACCCTCGCCTGCCTCCTCAGCCTTCCGAGTCCGGGGTCCTGTGCCCCGGGGCCTCCCCCTGGGCAACCCTGAGTCCCGCGCCCCGAGGCCCCCGACCGCCCCGGCGCCGACGGTGCCCTTCGCAGCCGCGTCCACGCCTCGGGGCGAGAGAAACCTCCGTTCAACCGCAGGGGGAAGCCGCAGCCCGGGGCGCCCCAGCCGCCCCCAAAGTCGGAGCACGACGCCCGGCCCCAGGCCCTCCCTCAACTCTGCTCCGGGAGGGCTCCCCGGCGCCGGGGCCGCCGGCGGGTCCGCGTCTTCTCGGCGCGTTTTCCGGGGGGCCGCGCCGTGCCCCGAGCGAGAAAGGGCCCTCGGCCCCGGGGAACAGGCCGGTCCCCGGGGCTGCCCAACGCCGGCCGATTCTCAGGAGCGTTCTGCCCAAACCGATCCAGGTTTGGGAAGAACGCTCGTGAGAATCGGCCGGAAAACGCCAGGCGTTCTCGCTTCGGGCGCAGCCCGTCTGCGGGGCCACCCACCGCGCCTGGAACGGGACCCCGCGGGGTCGCGCCCGCACCCCGCCGGAAAGCCCCCCGCGAGTCCGCCGCGCTCGACGCCGACGCCTCCCGCTCCTCAGCGCCCGGGGCTCCCCTCCCTGGCGCGGGCCGGTGGGGCCGGGCGCGCCCCGAGGCCCGGGCTCCAACCCTCGCCTGCCTCCTCAGCCTTCCGAGTCCGGGGTCCTGTGCCCCGGGGCCTCCCCCTGGGCAACCCTGAGTCCCGCGCCCCGAGGCCCCCGACCGCCCCGCAGCCGCGTCCAATCCTCGGGGCGAGAGAAACCTCCGTTCCCCCGCAGGGGCCAACCGCAGCCCGGGGCGCCCCAGCCGCCCCCAAAGTCGGAGGACGACGCCCAGCCGCAGGCCCTCCCTCAACTCTGCTTCGGGAGTGCTCTCCGGCGCCGGGTCCGCCCAAAGACTCTCCTTCTGACTTCACCACTCATGAAACCGCAGAGAAAATAGAGCATGTCCAACCATATATAGCCGTATGAGTGAACCTAGGAAGACAAGCATCCCTTTGATATTGCCCCAAGGCTCCTTGGAATCCTTTTCAATTTTCCCTCTGCCCTCATTGGAAATCTTTGGATGCAAAGACGAATCCATGAGGATCCATCCCCTTGGACAATGGAGAAGCTATCATCCAAGTCTCTATCTGACCACAAACAGCCACCTGCCTCTCGATGCCGGCCATTCCAACACAGCCTAGGGCCAGTGGGATAAACACTGTTGGATGAAGGAATAATTTCTGTGTTCAAAATGCACACCGAGTCAATCTCCTCTTCCCTTTAGAATCCAAGGGATTGCCTAGGAAAAAGATGTTCCAAATACCTTTGTAAGCCAGAAAGAAGCAGAGAAAAGGAGATCCCTGCCAGGTGCTCCCTGCAGAGAATCTCAGGAACTCTGGCACCCACACTAGATATCTTAGAGCTGGTTCCGTGTGCCAATTGTGAGCTCCACTGGAGACAAGACGTAAGCCCAGGGGGTTTGGGGTGAAAGAGAAGTTTTACCTCCCATCCTGGCATGGATGTGCCCCATGGGCCTGCTCTTTTCTCGGACCACTGACTTCCTGGGACAAGCTGCCTGACGGACTCAGACGCTGATTTCCAAACTTCAGGTCTCGTGGAGCCAGAGTGAAGAAGGGTCTTCAGGTGCGGAGAAGCAGGCGCCTCCCACCTAACGCCTGCACACCTGCTCCGATTCCTGGGAGAAGGAGAGACACATGCTTGTTTCTTAAGTGGTCATTGACTTCCTTCTAAAGCCGACCAATGCCCTTGTCCTTTGTGGAGAAAGAAACATGCTCTTCCAAACACTCGACTCCTCGGTTCCAAGTGCACCGTGAGTCGGGTTTGGTTCCCCCCGGCTCCAGAGCCCAACTGGGCGGACCCTCCGGAACCACTCTGACAGCAGATGGCCAGCAAACCTGGGGAAAGGGGCACAGTGCTGTGTGGGGGCTCGGCTCCAGGGTCTCTTATGCCCACTCTTGAACCTGGGGAATCAGAGACTATACAGCTCAGCACTCCGTCCTGGAGAAACAAGCTGCAGTGCCTCACGATCCAGGGTCTCTCACCCGGCACCTCCCCACGGCCCCCAGAGCCAGCAGGCTGCACGGACTCCTCTTCCAGGGTGTTTCCCAGGGCAGCTCGCCACTGCCTCCAGTGGTGGCAAGCAGCATCGCCACGTCTTCCAGGGTCTCTGGCGCCACGGCTCACCGCTCCCTCCAGTGGCGTGAACTGGCACTGCGGGGCTTTCCACAGACTCCTAAGGCAGCTCCCTAACCCTCCACAGGTCTGAAGCCACACTGGCACGGTCCCTCCAGATTGGGGACCTCTGGGCCACACCCCAGGAACCCACCTGCCACCCAGGAGGAAACTGTACCTTTTGAAGCTGCGCAGAGCCCTCAGAATGGAAAAAACCCACATGCATCCCAGGGGACACCCCCAAATTGGACGGTCCCCACAGTCACAAACGCACACCCTGATGTGCTTCCTGACCCCCAGGTTCGATTCAGCAACTGGGGATCCAGCCTCAGCACCAGGAGGTAGGGCCTGGATCCCCCTAAGCCCTAACCCAAACTCTGGGTTGTGTTTTCAGGCTTCCGTGCCCAGAGACATGGCCAACAATCCCTCCAGATTGGGACCCCCTGAGCCTCAACCAAGGACTCCGCCTACCATCCAGGAGAAAACCATGCCGTTCGGAGCGACCCAGAACCCTCAGACCAGGAGAAACCCACATGCATTCCAGAGGACACCCTCACCTCTGATGGCCCACATGGCAACAAAACCCAGAGACGGACATACCGCTTGACCACCGTCCTTGACTCAGCCCATGGGGGATCCCACCTCAAAGCCCCACTAAAGCCAACCCCAATATTAGTGGCCCACCCAGCCATGAAGCCGGATCTGCCAACCAGCCAGGCACATACCCTCACCTCAGCCCTGAGGGGACGACACCGCAGTGCTGTCAGATAGGGCCTTCCATGCCCCTGGGCCCTAAGCCAAACGATAGGTCAGGTGTACAGGTTTCTGTGCCCAGAGGACTGGCTCCTAAGCCCGTCCGAGTGGGGATGCCTGAGACTCGAACCGGCACATTGCCAGCTTCCTACATGGAAACTGTCATTTGAAGATGAGCAGAAAACAGAGAGCAGGAGAAAACTGTATGATACTGGGTCACCACCAGCATTTGCACACCCCATAGACACAAAACAGAAATGTACCGGTGGTCCGTGTCATCTGGGACATTTTCTGGGTGGATGGGACATTTTCTGGGTGGAAGGCCCCCACGCCTGACCCGGGATCCCACCTGGACGCATCCGCACCCCTCCGGAAAGCATCCCGCGAGTCGGACGCGGGCGACGCCAAAGCCTCCCGCTCCACAGCGCCCGGGACTCCCCTCCCTGGCGCGGGCAGGAAGGGCCGGGTGGGCCCCGAGGCCCGGGCTCCAACCCTCGCCCGCCTCCTCAGACTTTCGAGTCCGGGGTCCTGTGCCCCGGGGCCTCCCCCTGGGCAACCCTGAGTCCCGCGCCCCGAGGCCCCCGACCCCCCCGGCGCCGCCGGTGCCCTTCGCAGCCGCGTCCACGCCTCGGGGCGAGAGAAACCTCCGTTCCCCCGCAGGGGGAAGCCGCAGAACGGGGCGCCCCAGCCGCCCCCAAAGTCGGAGCACGACGCCCGGCCCCAGGCCCTCCCTCAACTCTGCTCCGGGAGGGCTCCCCGGCGCCGGGGCCCCAGGCGGGTCTGCGTCCCCTCGGCGTGTTTTCCGGGGGGCCGCGCCGGGCCCCGAGCGAGAAAGGGCCTTCGGCCCCGGGGACCAGGCCGGTCCCCGGGTCTGCCCAACGCCGGCCGATTCTCAGGAGCGTTCTGCCCAAACCGATCCCGGTTTGGGAAGAACGCTCGTGAGAATCGGCCGGAAAACGCCCGGCGAACTCGCTTCGGGCGCAGCCCTTCTGCGGGGCCGCCCCCCGCGCCTGGCCCGGGACTCCGCGGGGTCGCGCCCGCGCCCCGCCGGAAAGCCCCCCGCGAGTCCGCCGCGCGCGACGCCGACGCCTGCCGCTCCTCAGCGCCCGGGGCTCCCCTCCCTGGCGCGGGCCGGTGGGGCCTGGCGGGCCCCGAGGCCCGGGCTCCAACCCTCGCCTGCCTCCTCAGCCTTCCGATTCCGGGGTCCTGTGCCCCGGGGCCTCCCCCTGGGCAACCCTGAGTCCCGCGCCCCGAGGCCCCCGACCGCCCCGGCGCCGACGGTGCCCTTCGCAGCCGCGTCCACGCCTCGGGGCGAGAGAAACCTCCGTTCCCCCGCAGGGGGAAGCCGCAGCCCGGGGCGCCCCAGCCGCCCCCAAAGTCGGAGCACGACGCCCGGCCCCAGGCCCTCCCTCAACTCTGCTCCGGGAGGGCTCCCCGGCGCCGGGGCCCCAGGCGGGTCCGCGTCCCCTCGGCGTGTTTTCCGGGGGGCCGCGCCGGGCCCCGAGCGAGAAAGGGCCCTCGGCCCCCGGGACCAGGCCGGTCCCCGGGGCTGCCCAACGCCGGCCGATTCTCACGAGCGTTCTGCCCAAACCGATCCCGGTTTGGGCAGAACGCTCGTGAGAATCGGCCGGAAAACGCCCGGCGAACTCGCTTCGGGCGCAGCCCGTCTGCGGGGCCGCCCCCCGCGCCTGGCCCGGGACCCCGTGGGGTCGCGCCCCCGCCACGCCGGAAAGCCCCCCGCGAGTCCGCCGCGCGCGACGCCGACGCCTCCCGCTCCTCAGCGCCCGGGGCTCCCCTCCCTGGCGCGGGCCGGTGGGGCCGGGCGGGCCGCGAGGCCCGGGCTCCAACCCTCGCCTGCCTCCTCAGCCTTCCGAGTCCGGGGTCCTGTGCCCCGGGGCCTCCCCCGGGCAACCCTGAGTCCAGCGCCCCGAGGCCCCCGACCGCCCCGGCGCCGACGGTGCCCTTCGCAGCCGCGTCCACGCCTCGGGGCGAGAGAAACCTCCGTTCCCCCGCAGGGGGAAGCCGCAGCCCGGGGCGCCCCAGCCGCCCCCAAAGTCGGAGCACGACGCCCGGCCCCAGGCCCTCCCTCAACTCTGCTCCGGGAGGGCTCCCCGGCGCCGGGGCCGCCGGTGGGTCCGCGTCCTCTCGGCGCGTTTTCCGGGGGGCCGCGGCGGGCCCCGAGCGAGAAAGGGCCCTCGGCCCCGGGGACCAGGCCGGTCCCCGGGGCTGCCCAACGCCGGCCGATTCTCACGAGCGTTCTGCCCAAACCGATCCCGGTTTGGGCAGAACGCTCGTGAGAATCGGCCGGAAAACGCCCGGCGAACTCGCTTCGGGCGCAGCCCGTCTGCGGGGCCGCCCCCCGCGCCTGGCCCGGGACCCCGCGGGGTCGCGCCCGCGCCCCGCCGGAAAGCCCCCCGCGAGTCCGCCGCGCGCGACGCCGACGCCTCCCGCTCCTCAGCGCCCGGGGCTCCCCTCCCTGGCGCGGGCCGGTGGGGCCGGGCGGGCCCCGAGGCCCGGGCTCCAACCCTCGCCTGCCTCCTCAGCCTTCCGAGTCCGGGGTCCTGTGCCCCGGGGCCTCCCCCTGGGCAACCCTGAGTCCCGCGCCCCGAGGCCCCCGACCGCCCCGGCGCCGACGGTGCCCTTCGCAGCCGCGTCCACGCCTCGGGGCGAGAGAAACCTCCGTTCCCCCGCAGGGGGAAGCCGCAGCCCGGGGCGCCCCAGCCGCCCCCAAAGTCGGAGCACGACGCCCGGCCCCAGGCCCTCCCTCAACTCTGCTCCGGGAGGGCTCCCCGGCGCCGGGGCCCCAGGCGGGTCCGCGTCCCCTCGGCGTGTTTTCCGGGGGGCCGCGCCGGGCCCCGAGCGAGAAAGGGCCCTCGGCCCCCGGGACCAGGCCGGTCCCCGGGGCTGCCCAACGCCGGCCGATTCTCACGAGCGTTCTGCCCAAACCGATCCCGGTTTGGGCAGAACGCTCGTGAGAATCGGCCGGAAAACGCCCGGCGAACTCGCTTCGGGCGCAGCCCGTCTGCGGGGCCGCCCCCCGCGCCTGGCCCGGGACCCCGTGGGGTCGCGCCCCCGCCACGCCGGAAAGCCCCCCGCGAGTCCGCCGCGCGCGACGCCGACGCCTCCCGCTCCTCAGCGCCCGGGGCTCCCCTCCCTGGCGCGGGCCGGTGGGGCCGGGCGGGCCGCGAGGCCCGGGCTCCAACCCTCGCCTGCCTCCTCAGCCTTCCGAGTCCGGGGTCCTGTGCCCCGGGGCCTCCCCCGGGCAACCCTGAGTCCAGCGCCCCGAGGCCCCCGACCGCCCCGGCGCCGACGGTGCCCTTCGCAGCCGCGTCCACGCCTCGGGGCGAGAGAAACCTCCGTTCCCCCGCAGGGGGAAGCCGCAGCCCGGGGCGCCCCAGCCGCCCCCAAAGTCGGAGCACGACGCCCGGCCCCAGGCCCTCCCTCAACTCTGCTCCGGGAGGGCTCCCCGGCGCCGGGGCCGCCGGTGGGTCCGCGTCCTCTCGGCGCGTTTTCCGGGGGGCCGCGGCGGGCCCCGAGCGAGAAAGGGCCCTCGGCCCCGGGGACCAGGCCGGTCCCCGGGGCTGCCCAACGCCGGCCGATTCTCACGAGCGTTCTGCCCAAACCGATCCCGGTTTGGGCAGAACGCTCGTGAGAATCGGCCGGAAAACGCCCGGCGAACTCGCTTCGGGCGCAGCCCGTCTGCGGGGCCGCCCCCCGCGCCTGGCCCGGGACCCCGCGGGGTCGCGCCCGCGCCCCGCCGGAAAGCCCCCCGCGAGTCCGCCGCGCGCGACGCCGACGCCTCCCGCTCCTCAGCGCCCGGGGCTCCCCTCCCTGGCGCGGGCCGGTGGGGCCGGGCGGGCCCCGAGGCCCGGGCTCCAACCCTCGCCTGCCTCCTCAGCCTTCCGAGTCCGGGGTCCTGTGCCCCGGGGCCTCCCCCTGGGCAACCCTGAGTCCCGCGCCCCGAGGCCCCCGACCGCCCCGGCGCCGACGGTGCCCTTCGCAGCCGCGTCCACGCCTCGGGGCGAGAGAAACCTCCGTTCCCCCGCAGGGGGAAGCCGCAGCCCGGGGCGCCCCAGCCGCCCCCAAAGTCGGAGCACGACGCCCGGCCCCAGGCCCTCCCTCAACTCTGCTCCGGGAGGGCTCCCCGGCGCCGGGGCCGCCGGCGGGTCCGCGTATTCTCGGCGCGTTTTCCGGGGGGCCGCGGCGGGCCCCGAGCGAGAAAGGGCCCTCGGCCCCGGGGACCAGGCCGGTCCCCGGGGCTGCCCAACGCCGGCCGATTCTCACGAGCGTTCTGCCCAAACCGATCCCGGTTTGGGCAGAACGCTCGTGAGAATCGGCCGGAAAACGCCCGGCGAACTCGCTTCGGGCGCAGCCCGTCTGCGGGGCCGCTCCCGCGCCTGGCCCGGGACCCCGCGGGGTCGCGCCCGCGCCCCGCCGGAAAGCCCCCCGCGAGTCCGCCGCGCGCGACGCCGACGCCTCCCGCTCCTCAGCGCCCGGGGCTCCCCTCCCTGGCGCGGGCCGGTGGGGCCGGGCGGGCCCCGAGGCCCGGGCTCCAACCCTCGCCTGCCTCCTCAGCCTTCCGAGTCCGGGGTCCTGTGCCCCGGGGCCTCCCCCTGGGCAACCCTGAGTCCCGCGCCCCGAGGCCCCCGACCGCCCCGGCGCCGACGGTGCCCTTCGCAGCCGCGTCCACGCCTCGGGGCGAGAGAAACCTCCGTTCCCCCGCAGGGGGAAGCCGCAGCCCGGGGCGCCCCAGCCGCCCCCAAAGTCGGAGCACGACGCCCGGCCCCAGGCCCTCCCTCAACTCTGCTCCGGGAGGGCTCCCCGGCGCCGGGGCCGCCGGCGGGTCCGCGTCCTCTCGGCGCGTTTTCCGGGGGGCCGCGGCGGGCCCCGAGCGAGAAAGGGCCCTCGGCCCCGGGGACCAGGCCGGTCCCCGGGGCTGCCCAACGCCGGCCGATTCTCACGAGCGTTCTGCCCAAACCGATCCCGGTTTGGGCAGAACGCTCGTGAGAATCGGCCGGAAAACGCCCGGCGAACTCGCTTCGGGCGCAGCCCGTCTGCGGGGCCGCCCCCCGCGCCTGGCCCGGGACCCCGCGGGGTCGCGCCCGCGCCCCGCCGGAGAGCCCCCCGCGAGTCCGCCGCGCGCGACGCCGACGCCTCCCGCTCCTCAGCGCCCGGGGCTCCCCTCCCTGGCGCGGGCCGGTGGGGCCGGGCGGGCCCCGAGGCCCGGGCTCCAACCCTCGCCTGCCTCCTCAGCCTTCCGAGTCCGGGGTCCTGTGCCCCGGGGCCTCCCCCTGGGCAACCCTGAGTCCCGCGCCCCGAGGCCCCCGACCGCCCCGGCGCCGACGGGGCCCTTCGCAGCCGCGTCCACGCCTCGGGGCGAGAGAAACCTCCGTTCCCCCGCAGGGGGAAGCCGCAGCCCGGGGCGCCCCGGCCGCCCCCAAAGTCGGAGCCCGACGCCCGGCCCCAGGCCCTCCCTCAACTCTGCTCCGGGAGGGCTCCCCGGCGCCGGGGCCGCGGCGGGTCCGCGTCCTCTCGGCGCGTTTTCCGGGGGGCCGCGCCGGGCCCCGAGCGAGAAAGGGCCCTCGGCCCCGGGGACCAGGCCGGTCCCCGGGGCTGCCCAACGCCGGCCGATTCTCACGAGCGTTCTGCCCAAACCGATCCCGGTTTGGGCAGAACGCTCGTGAGAATCGGCCGGAAAACGCCCGGCGAACTCGCTTCGGGCGCAGCCCGTCTGCGGGGCCGCCCCCCGCGCCTGGCCCGGGACCCCGCGGGGTCGCGCCCGCGCCCCGCCGGACAGCCCCCCGCGAGTCCGCCGCGTGCGAAGCCGACGCATCCCGCTCCTCAGCGCCCGGGGCTCCCCTACCTGGCGCGGGCCGGTGGGGCCGGGCGGGCCCCGAGGCCCGGGCTCCAACCCTCGCCTGCCTCCTCAGCCTTCCGCGTCCGGGGTCCTGTGCCCCGGGGCCTCCCCCTGGGCAACCCTGAGTCCCGCGCCCCGAGGCCCCCGCCCGCCCCGGCGCCGACGGGGCCCTTCGCAGCCGCGTCCACGCCTCGGGGCGAGAGAAACCTCCATTCCCCCGCAGGGGGAAGCCGCAGCCCGGGGCGCCCCGGCCGCCCCCAAAGTCGGAGCCCGACGCCCGGCCCCAGGCCCTACCTCAACGTTGCTCCGGGAGGGCTCCCCGGCGCCGGGGCCGCCGGCGGGTCCGCGTCCTCTCGGCGCGTTTTCCGGGGGGCCGCGCCGGGCCCCGAGCGAGAAAGGGCCCTCGGCCCCGGGGACCAGGCCGGTCCCCGGGGCTGCCCAACGCCGGCCGATTCTCACGAGCGTTCTGCCCAAACCGATCCCGGTTTGGGCAGAACGCTCGTGAGAATCGGCCGGAAAACGCCCGGCGAACTCGCTTCGGGCGCAGCCCGTCTGCGGGGCCGCCCCCCGCGCCTGGCCCGGGACCCCGCGGGGTCGCGCCCGCGCCCCGCCGGAAAGCCCCACGCGAGTCCGCCGCGCGCGACGCCGACGCCTCCCGCTCCTCAGCGCCCGGGGCTCCCCTCCCTGGCGCGGGCCGGTGGGGCCGGGCGGGCCCCGAGGCCCGGGCTCCAACCCTCGCCTGCCTCCTCAGCCTTCCGAGTCCGGGGTCCTGTGCCCCGGGGCCTCCCCCTGGGCAACCCTGAGTCCCGCGCCCCGAGGCCCCCGACCGCCCCGGCGCCGACGGTGCCCTTCGCAGCCGCGTCCACGCCTCGGGGCGAGAGAAACCTCCGTTCCCCCGCAGGGGGAAGCCGCAGCCCGGGGCGCCCCAGCCGCCCCCAAAGTCGGAGCACGACGCCCGGCCCCAGGCCCTCCCTCAACTCTGCTCCGGGAGGGCTCCCCGGCGCCGGGGCCGCCGGCGGGTCCGCGTCCTCTCGGCGCGTTTTCCGGGGGGCCGCGGCGGGCCCCGAGCGAGAAAGGGCCCTCGGCCCCGGGGACCAGGCCGGTCCCCGGGGCTGCCCAACGCCGGCCGATTCTCACGAGCGTTCTGCCCAAACCGATCCCGGTTTGGGCAGAACGCTCGTGAGAATCGGCCGGAAAACGCCCGGCGAACTCGCTTCGGGCGCAGCCCGTCTGCGGGGCCGCCCCCCGCGCCTGGCCCGGGACCCCGCGGGGTCGCGCCCGCGCCCCGCCGGAGAGCCCCCCGCGAGTCCGCCGCGCGCGACGCCGACGCCTCCCGCTCCTCAGCGCCCGGGGCTCCCCTCCCTGGCGCGGGCCGGTGGGGCCGGGCGGGCCCCGAGGCCCGGGCTCCAACCCTCGCCTGCCTCCTCAGCCTTCCGCGTCCGGGGTCCTGTGCCCCGGGGCCTCCCCCTGGGCAACCCTGAGTCCCGCGCCCCGAGGCCCCCGACCGCCCCGGCGCCGACGGGGCCCTTCGCAGCCGCGTCCACGCCTCGGGGCGAGAGAAACCTCCGTTCCCCCGCAGGGGGAAGCCGCAGCCCGGGGCGCCCCGGCCGCCCCCAAAGTCGGAGCCCGACGCCCGGCCCCAGGCCCTCCCTCAACTCTGCTCCGGGAGGGCTCCCCGGCGCCGGGGCCGCGGCGGGTCCGCGTCCTCTCGGCGCGTTTTCCGGGGGGCCGCGCCGGGCCCCGAGCGAGAAAGGGCCCTCGGCCCCGGGGACCAGGCCGGTCCCCGGGGCTGCCCAACGCCGGCCGATTCTCACGAGCGTTCTGCCCAAACCGATCCCGGTTTGGGCAGAACGCTCGTGAGAATCGGCCGGAAAACGCCCGGCGAACTCGCTTCGGGCGCAGCCCGTCTGCGGGGCCGCCCCCCGCGCCTGGCCCGGGACCCCGCGGGGTCGCGCCCGCGCCCCGCCGGACAGCCCCCCGCGAGTCCGCCGCGTGCGAAGCCGACGCATCCCGCTCCTCAGCGCCCGGGGCTCCCCTACCTGGCGCGGGCCGGTGGGGCCGGGCGGGCCCCGAGGCCCGGGCTCCAACCCTCGCCTGCCTCCTCAGCCTTCCGCGTCCGGGGTCCTGTGCCCCGGGGCCTCCCCCTGGGCAACCCTGAGTCCCGCGCCCCGAGGCCCCCGCCCGCCCCGGCGCCGACGGGGCCCTTCGCAGCCGCGTCCACGCCTCGGGGCGAGAGAAACCTCCATTCCCCCGCAGGGGGAAGCCGCAGCCCGGGGCGCCCCGGCCGCCCCCAAAGTCGGAGCCCGACGCCCGGCCCCAGGCCCTCCCTCAACGTTGCTCCGGGAGGGCTCCCCGGCGCCGGGGCCGCCGGCGGGTCCGCGTCCTCTCGGCGCGTTTTCCGGGGGGCCGCGCCGGGCCCCGAGCGAGAAAGGGCCCTCGGCCCCGGGGACCAGGCCGGTCCCCGGGGCTGCCCAACGCCGGCCGATTCTCACGAGCGTTCTGCCCAAACCGATCCCGGTTTGGGCAGAACGCTCGTGAGAATCGGCCGGAAAACGCCCGGCGAACTCGCTTCGGGCGCAGCCCGTCTGCGGGGCCGCCCCCCGCGCCTGGCCCGGGACCCCGCGGGGTCGCGCCCGCGCCCCGCCGGAGAGCCCCCCGCGAGTCCGCCGCGCGCGACGCCGACGCCTCCCGCTCCTCAGCGCCCGGGGCTCCCCTCCCTGGCGCGGGCCGGTGGGGCCGGGCGGGCCCCGAGGCCCGGGCTCCAACCCTCGCCTGCCTCCTCAGCCTTCCGCGTCCGGGGTCCTGTGCCCCGGGGCCTCCCCCTGGGCAACCCTGAGTCCCGCGCCCCGAGGCCCCCGACCGCCCCGGCGCCGACGGGGCCCTTCGCAGCCGCGTCCACGCCTCGGGGCGAGAGAAACCTCCGTTCCCCCGCAGGGGGAAGCCGCAGCCCGGGGCGCCCCGGCCGCCCCCAAAGTCGGAGCCCGACGCCCGGCCCCAGGCCCTCCCTCAACTCTGCTCCGGGAGGGCTCCCCGGCGCCGGGGCCGCGGCGGGTCCGCGTCCTCTCGGCGCGTTTTCCGGGGGGCCGCGCCGGGCCCCGAGCGAGAAAGGGCCCTCGGCCCCGGGGACCAGGCCGGTCCCCGGGGCTGCCCAACGCCGGCCGATTCTCACGAGCGTTCTGCCCAAACCGATCCCGGTTTGGGCAGAACGCTCGTGAGAATCGGCCGGAAAACGCCCGGCGAACTCGCTTCGGGCGCAGCCCGTCTGCGGGGCCGCCCCCCGCGCCTGGCCCGGGACCCCGCGGGGTCGCGCCCGCGCCCCGCCGGACAGCCCCCCGCGAGTCCGCCGCGTGCGAAGCCGACGCATCCCGCTCCTCAGCGCCCGGGGCTCCCCTACCTGGCGCGGGCCGGTGGGGCCGGGCGGGCCCCGAGGCCCGGGCTCCAACCCTCGCCTGCCTCCTCAGCCTTCCGCGTCCGGGGTCCTGTGCCCCGGGGCCTCCCCCTGGGCAACCCTGAGTCCCGCGCCCCGAGGCCCCCGCCCGCCCCGGCGCCGACGGGGCCCTTCGCAGCCGCGTCCACGCCTCGGGGCGAGAGAAACCTCCATTCCCCCGCAGGGGGAAGCCGCAGCCCGGGGCGCCCCGGCCGCCCCCAAAGTCGGAGCCCGACGCCCGGCCCCAGGCCCTCCCTCAACGTTGCTCCGGGAGGGCTCCCCGGCGCCGGGGCCGCCGGCGGGTCCGCGTCCTCTCGGCGCGTTTTCCGGGGGGCCGCGCCGGGCCCCGAGCGAGAAAGGGCCCTCGGCCCCGGGGACCAGGCCGGTCCCCGGGGCTGCCCAACGCCGGCCGATTCTCACGAGCGTTCTGCCCAAACCGATCCCGGTTTGGGCAGAACGCTCGTGAGAATCGGCCGGAAAACGCCCGGCGAACTCGCTTCGGGCGCAGCCCGTCTGCGGGGCCGCCCCCCGCGCCTGGCCCGGGACCCCGCGGGGTCGCGCCCGCGCCCCGCCGGAGAGCCCCCCGCGAGTCCGCCGCGCGCGACGCCGACGCCTCCCGCTCCTCAGCGCCTGGGGCTCCCCTCCCTGGCGCGGGCCGGTGGGGCCGGGCGGGCCCCGAGGCCCGGGCTCCAACCCTCGCCTGCCTCCTCAGCCTTCCGCGTCCGGGGTCCTGTGCCCCGGGGCCTCCCCCTGGGCAACCCTGAGTCCCGCGCCCCGAGGCCCCCGCCCGCCCCGGCGCCGACGGGGCCCTTCGCAGCCGCGTCCACGCCTCGGGGCGAGAGAAACCTCCGTTCCCCCGCAGGGGGAAGCCGCAGCCCGGGGCGCCCCGGCCGCCCCCAAAGTCGGAGCCCGACGCCCGGCCCCAGGCCCTCCCTCAACTCTGCTCCGGGAGGGCTCCCCGGCGCCGGGGCCGCCGGCGGGTCCGCGTCCTCTCGGCGCGTTTTCCGGGGGGCCGCGCCGGGCCCCGAGCGAGAAAGGGCCCTCGGCCCCGGGGACCAGGCCGGTCCCCGGGGCTGCCCAACGCCGGCCGATTCTCACGAGCGTTCTGCCCAAACCGATCCCGGTTTGGGCAGAACGCTCGTGAGAATCGGCCGGAAAACGCCCGGCGAACTCGCTTCGGGCGCAGCCCGTCTGCGGGGCCGCCCCCCGCGCCTGGCCCGGGACCCCGCGGGGTCGCGCCCTCGCCCCGCCGGAAAGCCCCCCGCTAGTCCGCCGCGCGCGACGCCGACGCCTCCCGCTCCTCAGCGCCCGGGGCTCCCCTCCCTGGCGCGGGCCGGTGGGGCCGGGCGGGCCTCGAGGCCCGGGCTCCAACCCTCGCCTGCCTCCTCAGCCTTCCGCGTCCGGGGTCCTGTGCCCCGGGGCCTCCCCCTGGGCAACCCTGAGTCCCGCGCCCCGAGGCCCCCGCCCGCCCCGGCGCCGACGGGGCCCTTCGCAGCCGCGTCCACGCCTCGGGGCGAGAGAAACCTCCGTTCCCCCGCAGGGGGAAGCCGCAGCCCGGGGCGCCCCGGCCGCCCCCAAAGTCGGAGCCCGACGCCCGGCCCCAGGCCCTCCCTCAACTCTGCTCCGGGAGGGCTCCCCGGCGCCGGGGCCGCCGGCGGGTCCGCGTCCTCTCGGCGCGTTTTCCGGGGGGCCGCGCCGGGCCCCGAGCGAGAAATGGCCCTCGGCCCCGGGGACCAGGCCGGTCCCCGGGGCTGCCCAACGCCGGCCGATTCTCACGAGCGTTCTGCCCAAACCGATCCCGGTTTGGGCAGAACGCTCGTGAGAATCGGCCGGAAAACGCCCGGCGAACTCGCTTCGGGCGCAGCCCGTCTGCGGGGCCGCCCCCCGCGCCTGGCCCG
The DNA here is from genome assembly GCF_963455335.1 of Martes martes. NCBI lineage: Eukaryota > Metazoa > Chordata > Mammalia > Carnivora > Mustelidae > Martes > Martes martes. Next base: position 23,147 of record NW_027666548.1, read on the forward strand.
GGACCCCGCGGGGTCGCGCCCGCGCCCCGCCGGAAAGCCCCCCGCGAGTCCGCCGCGCGCGACGCCGACGCCTCCCGCTCCTCAGCGCCCGGGGCTCCTCTCCCTGGCGCGGGCCGGTGGGGCCGGGCGGGCCCCGAGGCCCGGGCTCCAACCCTCGCCTGCCTCCTCAGCCTTCCGAGTCCGGGGTCCTGTGCCCCGGGGCCTCCCCCTGGGCAACCCTGAGTCCCGCGCCCCGAGGCCGTCGACCGCCCCGGCGCCGACGGTGCCCTTCGCAGCCGCGTCCACGCCTCGGGGCAAGAGAAACCTCCGTTCCCCCGCAGGGGGAAGCCGCAGCCCGGGGCGCCCCGGCCGCCCCCAAAGTCGGAGCACGACGCCCGGCCCCAGGCCCTCCCTCAACTCTGCTCCGGGAGGGCTCCCCGGCGCCGGGGCCGCCGGCGGGTCCGCGTCCTCTCGGCGCGTTTTCCGGGGGGCCGCGCCGGGCCCCGAGCGAGAAAGGGCCCTCGGCCCCGGGGACCAGGCCGGTCCCCGGGGCTGCCCAACGCCGGCCGATTCTCACGAGCGTTCTGCCCAAACCGATCCCGGTTTGGGCAGAACGCTCGTGAGAATCGGCCGGAAAACGCCCGGCGAACTCGCTTCGGGCGCAGCCCGTCTGCGGGGCCGCCCCCCGCGCCTGGCCCGGGACCCCGCGGGGTCGCGCCCGCGCCCCGCCGGAAAGCCCCCCGCGAGTCCGCCGCGCGCGACGCCGACGCCTCCCGCTCCTCAGCGCCCGGGGCTCCCCTCCCTGGCGCGGGCCGGTGGGGCCGGGCGGGCCCCGAGGCCCGGGCTCCAACCCTCGCCTGCCTCCTCAGCCTTCCGCGTCCGGGGTCCTGTGCCCCGGGGCCTCCCCCTGGGCAACCCTGAGTCCCGCGCCCCGAGGCCCCCGCCCGCCCCGGCGCCGACGGGGCCCTTCGCAGCCGCGTCCACGCCTCGGGGCGAGAGAAACCTCCGTTCCCCCGCAGGGGGAAGCCGCAGCCCGGGGCGCCCCGGCCGCCCCCAAAGTCGGAGCCCGACGCCCGGCCCCAGGCCCTCCCTCAACCTTGCTCCGGGAGGGCTCCCCGGCGCCGGGGCCGCCGGCGGGTCCGCGTCCTCTCGGCGCGTTTTCCGGGGGGCCGCGCCGGGCCCCGAGCGAGAAAGGGCCCTCGGCCCCGGGGACCAGGCCGGTCCCCGGGGCTGCCCAACGCCGGCCGATTCTCACGAGCGTTCTGCCCAAACCGATCCCGGTTTGGGCAGAACGCTCGTGAGAATCGGCCGGAAAACGCCCGGCGAACTCGCTTCGGGCGCAGCCCGTCTGCGGGGCCGCCCCCCGCGCCTGGCCCGGGACCCCGCGGGGTCGCGCCCGCGCCCCGCCGGAAAGCCCCCCGCGAGTCCGCCGCGCGCGACGCCGACGCCTCCCGCTCCTCAGCGCCCGGGGCTCCCCTCCCTGGCGCGGGCCGGTGGGGCCGGGCGGGCCCCGAGGCCCGGGCTCCAACCCTCGCCTGCCTCCTCAGCCTTCCGCGTCCGGGGTCCTGTGCCCCGGGGCCTCCCCCTGGGCAACCCTGAGTCCCGCGCCCCGAGGCCCCCGACCGCCCCGGCGCCGACGGGGCCCTTCGCAGCCGCGTCCACGCCTCGGGGCGAGAGAAACCTCCGTTCCCCCGCAGGGGGAAGCCGCAGCCCGGGGCGCCCCGGCCGCCCCCAAAGTCGGAGCCCGACGCCCGGCCCCAGGCCCTCCCTCAACTCTGCTCCGGGAGGGCTCCCCGGCGCCGGGGCCGCCGGCGGGTCCGCGTCCTCTCGGCGCGTTTTCCGGGGGGCCGCGCCGGGCCCCGAGCGAGAAAGGGCCCTCGGCCCCGGGGACCAGGCCGGTCCCCGGGGCTGCCCAACGCCGGCCGATTCTCACGAGCGTTCTGCCCAAACCGATCCCGGTTTGGGCAGAACGCTCGTGAGAATCGGCCGGAAAACGCCCGGCGAACTCGCTTCGGGCGCAGCCCGTCTGCGGGGCCGCCCCCCGCGCCTGGCCCGGGACCCCGCGGGGTCGCGCCCGCGCCCCGCCGGAGAGCCCCCCGCGAGTCCGCCGCGCGCGACGCCGACGCCTCCCGCTCCTCAGCGCCCGGGGCTCCCCTCCCTGGCGCGGGCCGGTGGGGCCGGGCGGGCCCCGAGGCCCGGGCTCCAACCCTCGCCTGCCTCCTCAGCCTTCCGCGTCCGGGGTCCTGTGCCCCGGGGCCTCCCCCTGGGCAACCCTGAGTCCCGCGCCCCGAGGCCCCCGACCGCCCCGGCGCCGACGGGGCCCTTCGCAGCCGCGTCCACGCCTCGGGGCGAGAGAAACCTCCGTTCCCCCGCAGGGGGAAGCCGCAGCCCGGGGCGCCCCGGCCGCCCCCAAAGTCGGAGCCCGACGCCCGGCCCCAGGCCCTCCCTCAACTCTGCTCCGGGAGGGCTCCCCGGCGCCGGGGCCGCGGCGGGTCCGCGTCCTCTCGGCGCGTTTTCCGGGGGGCCGCGCCGGGCCCCGAGCGAGAAAGGGCCCTCGGCCCCGGGGACCAGGCCGGTCCCCGGGGCTGCCCAACGCCGGCCGATTCTCACGAGCGTTCTGCCCAAACCGATCCCGGTTTGGGCAGAACGCTCGTGAGAATCGGCCGGAAAACGCCCGGCGAACTCGCTTCGGGCGCAGCCCGTCTGCGGGGCCGCCCCCCGCGCCTGGCCCGGGACCCCGCGGGGTCGCGCCCGCGCCCCGCCGGACAGCCCCCCGCGAGTCCGCCGCGTGCGAAGCCGACGCATCCCGCTCCTCAGCGCCCGGGGCTCCCCTACCTGGCGCGGGCCGGTGGGGCCGGGCGGGCCCCGAGGCCCGGGCTCCAACCCTCGCCTGCCTCCTCAGCCTTCCGCGTCCGGGGTCCTGTGCCCCGGGGCCTCCCCCTGGGCAACCCTGAGTCCCGCGCCCCGAGGCCCCCGCCCGCCCCGGCGCCGACGGGGCCCTTCGCAGCCGCGTCCACGCCTCGGGGCGAGAGAAACCTCCATTCCCCCGCAGGGGGAAGCCGCAGCCCGGGGCGCCCCGGCCGCCCCCAAAGTCGGAGCCCGACGCCCGGCCCCAGGCCCTCCCTCAACGTTGCTCCGGGAGGGCTCCCCGGCGCCGGGGCCGCCGGCGGGTCCGCGTCCTCTCGGCGCGTTTTCCGGGGGGCCGCGCCGGGCCCCGAGCGAGAAAGGGCCCTCGGCCCCGGGGACCAGGCCGGTCCCCGGGGCTGCCCAACGCCGGCCGATTCTCACGAGCGTTCTGCCCAAACCGATCCCGGTTTGGGCAGAACGCTCGTGAGAATCGGCCGGAAAACGCCCGGCGAACTCGCTTCGGGCGCAGCCCGTCTGCGGGGCCGCCCCCCGCGCCTGGCCCGGGACCCCGCGGGGTCGCGCCCGCGCCCCGCCGGAGAGCCCCCCGCGAGTCCGCCGCGCGCGACGCCGACGCCTCCCGCTCCTCAGCGCCTGGGGCTCCCCTCCCTGGCGCGGGCCGGTGGGGCCGGGCGGGCCCCGAGGCCCGGGCTCCAACCCTCGCCTGCCTCCTCAGCCTTCCGCGTCCGGGGTCCTGTGCCCCGGGGCCTCCCCCTGGGCAACCCTGAGTCCCGCGCCCCGAGGCCCCCGCCCGCCCCGGCGCCGACGGGGCCCTTCGCAGCCGCGTCCACGCCTCGGGGCGAGAGAAACCTCCGTTCCCCCGCAGGGGGAAGCCGCAGCCCGGGGCGCCCCGGCCGCCCCCAAAGTCGGAGCCCGACGCCCGGCCCCAGGCCCTCCCTCAACTCTGCTCCGGGAGGGCTCCCCGGCGCCGGGGCCGCCGGCGGGTCCGCGTCCTCTCGGCGCGTTTTCCGGGGGGCCGCGCCGGGCCCCGAGCGAGAAAGGGCCCTCGGCCCCGGGGACCAGGCCGGTCCCCGGGGCTGCCCAACGCCGGCCGATTCTCACGAGCGTTCTGCCCAAACCGATCCCGGTTTGGGCAGAACGCTCGTGAGAATCGGCCGGAAAACGCCCGGCGAACTCGCTTCGGGCGCAGCCCGTCTGCGGGGCCGCCCCCCGCGCCTGGCCCGGGACCCCGCGGGGTCGCGCCCTCGCCCCGCCGGAAAGCCCCCCGCTAGTCCGCCGCGCGCGACGCCGACGCCTCCCGCTCCTCAGCGCCCGGGGCTCCCCTCCCTGGCGCGGGCCGGTGGGGCCGGGCGGGCCTCGAGGCCCGGGCTCCAACCCTCGCCTGCCTCCTCAGCCTTCCGCGTCCGGGGTCCTGTGCCCCGGGGCCTCCCCCTGGGCAACCCTGAGTCCCGCGCCCCGAGGCCCCCGCCCGCCCCGGCGCCGACGGGGCCCTTCGCAGCCGCGTCCACGCCTCGGGGCGAGAGAAACCTCCGTTCCCCCGCAGGGGGAAGCCGCAGCCCGGGGCGCCCCGGCCGCCCCCAAAGTCGGAGCCCGACGCCCGGCCCCAGGCCCTCCCTCAACTCTGCTCCGGGAGGGCTCCCCGGCGCCGGGGCCGCCGGCGGGTCCGCGTCCTCTCGGCGCGTTTTCCGGGGGGCCGCGCCGGGCCCCGAGCGAGAAATGGCCCTCGGCCCCGGGGACCAGGCCGGTCCCCGGGGCTGCCCAACGCCGGCCGATTCTCACGAGCGTTCTGCCCAAACCGATCCCGGTTTGGGCAGAACGCTCGTGAGAATCGGCCGGAAAACGCCCGGCGAACTCGCTTCGGGCGCAGCCCGTCTGCGGGGCCGCCCCCCGCGCCTGGCCCGGGACCCCGCGGGGTCGCGCCCGCGCCCCGCCGGAAAGCCCCCCGCGAGTCCGCCGCGCGCGACGCCGACGCCTCCCGCTCCTCAGCGCCCGGGGCTCCTCTCCCTGGCGCGGGCCGGTGGGGCCGGGCGGGCCCCGAGGCCCGGGCTCCAACCCTCGCCTGCCTCCTCAGCCTTCCGAGTCCGGGGTCCTGTGCCCCGGGGCCTCCCCCTGGGCAACCCTGAGTCCCGCGCCCCGAGGCCGTCGACCGCCCCGGCGCCGACGGTGCCCTTCGCAGCCGCGTCCACGCCTCGGGGCAAGAGAAACCTCCGTTCCCCCGCAGGGGGAAGCCGCAGCCCGGGGCGCCCCGGCCGCCCCCAAAGTCGGAGCACGACGCCCGGCCCCAGGCCCTCCCTCAACTCTGCTCCGGGAGGGCTCCCCGGCGCCGGGGCCGCCGGCGGGTCCGCGTCCTCTCGGCGCGTTTTCCGGGGGGCCGCGCCGGGCCCCGAGCGAGAAAGGGCCCTCGGCCCCGGGGACCAGGCCGGTCCCCGGGGCTGCCCAACGCCGGCCGATTCTCACGAGCGTTCTGCCCAAACCGATCCCGGTTTGGGCAGAACGCTCGTGAGAATCGGCCGGAAAACGCCCGGCGAACTCGCTTCGGGCGCAGCCCGTCTGCGGGGCCGCCCCCCGCGCCTGGCCCGGGACCCCGCGGGGTCGCGCCCGCGCCCCGCCGGAAAGCCCCCCGCGAGTCCGCCGCGCGCGACGCCGACGCCTCCCGCTCCTCAGCGCCCGGGGCTCCCCTCCCTGGCGCGGGCCGGTGGGGCCGGGCGGGCCCCGAGGCCCGGGCTCCAACCCTCGCCTGCCTCCTCAGCCTTCCGCGTCCGGGGTCCTGTGCCCCGGGGCCTCCCCCTGGGCAACCCTGAGTCCCGCGCCCCGAGGCCCCCGCCCGCCCCGGCGCCGACGGGGCCCTTCGCAGCCGCGTCCACGCCTCGGGGCGAGAGAAACCTCCGTTCCCCCGCAGGGGGAAGCCGCAGCCCGGGGCGCCCCGGCCGCCCCCAAAGTCGGAGCCCGACGCCCGGCCCCAGGCCCTCCCTCAACCTTGCTCCGGGAGGGCTCCCCGGCGCCGGGGCCGCCGGCGGGTCCGCGTCCTCTCGGCGCGTTTTCCGGGGGGCCGCGCCGGGCCCCGAGCGAGAAAGGGCCCTCGGCCCCGGGGACCAGGCCGGTCCCCGGGGCTGCCCAACGCCGGCCGATTCTCACGAGCGTTCTGCCCAAACCGATCCCGGTTTGGGCAGAACGCTCGTGAGAATCGGCCGGAAAACGCCCGGCGAACTCGCTTCGGGCGCAGCCCGTCTGCGGGGCCGCCCCCCGCGCCTGGCCCGGGACCCCGCGGGGTCGCGCCCGCGCCCCGCCGGAAAGCCCCCCGCGAGTCCGCCGCGCGCGACGCCGACGCCTCCCGCTCCTCAGCGCCCGGGGCTCCCCTCCCTGGCGCGGGCCGGTGGGGCCGGGCGGGCCCCGAGGCCCGGGCTCCAACCCTCGCCTGCCTCCTCAGCCTTCCGCGTCCGGGGTCCTGTGCCCCGGGGCCTCCCCCTGGGCAACCCTGAGTCCCGCGCCCCGAGGCCCCCGACCGCCCCGGCGCCGACGGGGCCCTTCGCAGCCGCGTCCACGCCTCGGGGCGAGAGAAACCTCCGTTCCCCCGCAGGGGGAAGCCGCAGCCCGGGGCGCCCCGGCCGCCCCCAAAGTCGGAGCCCGACGCCCGGCCCCAGGCCCTCCCTCAACTCTGCTCCGGGAGGGCTCCCCGGCGCCGGGGCCGCCGGCGGGTCCGCGTCCTCTCGGCGCGTTTTCCGGGGGGCCGCGCCGGGCCCCGAGCGAGAAAGGGCCCTCGGCCCCGGGGACCAGGCCGGTCCCCGGGGCTGCCCAACGCCGGCCGATTCTCACGAGCGTTCTGCCCAAACCGATCCCGGTTTGGGCAGAACGCTCGTGAGAATCGGCCGGAAAACGCCCGGCGAACTCGCTTCGGGCGCAGCCCGTCTGCGGGGCCGCCCCCCGCGCCTGGCCCGGGACCCCGCGGGGTCGCGCCCGCGCCCCGCCGGAGAGCCCCCCGCGAGTCCGCCGCGCGCGACGCCGACGCCTCCCGCTCCTCAGCGCCCGGGGCTCCCCTCCCTGGCGCGGGCCGGTGGGGCCGGGCGGGCCCCGAGGCCCGGGCTCCAACCCTCGCCTGCCTCCTCAGCCTTCCGCGTCCGGGGTCCTGTGCCCCGGGGCCTCCCCCTGGGCAACCCTGAGTCCCGCGCCCCGAGGCCCCCGACCGCCCCGGCGCCTACGGGGCCCTTCGCAGCCGCGTCCACGCCTCGGGGCGAGAGAAACCTCCGTTCCCCCGCAGGGGGAAGCCGCAGCCTGGGGCGCCCCGGCCGCCCCCAAAGTCGGAGCCCGACGCCCGGCCCCAGGCCCTCCCTCAACTCTGCTCCGGGAGGGCTCCCCGGCGCCGGGGCCGCCGGCGGGTCCGCGTCCTCTCGGCGCGTTTTCCGGGGGGCCGCGCCGGGCCCCGAGCGAGAAAGGGCCCTCGGCCCCGGGGACCAGGCCGGTCCCCGGGGCTGCCCAACGCCGGCCGATTCTCACGAGCGTTCTGCCCAAACCGATCCCGGTTTGGGCAGAACGCTCGTGAGAATCGGCCGGAAAACGCCCGGCGAACTCGCTTCGGGCGCAGCCCGTCTGCGGGGCCGCCCCCCGCGCCTGGCCCGGGACCCCGCGGGGTCGCGCCCGCGCCCCGCCGGACAGCCCCCCGCGAGTCCGCCGCGTGCGAAGCCGACGCATCCCGCTCCTCAGCGCCCGGGGCTCCCCTACCTGGCGCGGGCCGGTGGGGCCGGGCGGGCCCCGAGGCCCGGGCTCCAACCCTCGCCTGCCTCCTCAGCCTTCCGCGTCCGGGGTCCTGTGCCCCGGGGCCTCCCCCTGGGCAACCCTGAGTCCCGCGCCCCGAGGCCCCCGCCCGCCCCGGCGCCGACGGGGCCCTTCGCAGCCGCGTCCACGCCTCGGGGCGAGAGAAACCTCCGTTCCCCCGCAGGGGGAAGCCGCAGCCCGGGGCGCCCCGGCCGCCCCCAAAGTCGGAGCCCGACGCCCGGCCCCAGGCCCTCCCTCAACCTTGCTCCGGGAGGGCTCCCCGGCGCCGGGGCCGCCGGCGGGTCCGCGTCCTCTCGGCGCGTTTTCCGGGGGGCCGCGCCGGGCCCCGAGCGAGAAAGGGCCCTCGGCCCCGGGGACCAGGCCGGTCCCCGGGGCTGCCCAACGCCGGCCGATTCTCACGAGCGTTCTGCCCAAACCGATCCCGGTTTGGGCAGAACGCTCGTGAGAATCGGCCGGAAAACGCCCGGCGAACTCGCTTCGGGCGCAGCCCGTCTGCGGGGCCGCCCCCCGCGCCTGGCCCGGGACCCCGCGGGGTCGCGCCCGCGCCCCGCCGGAGAGCCCCCCGCGAGTCCGCCGCGCGCGACGCCGACGCCTCCCGCTCCTCAGCGCCCGGGGCTCCCCTCCCTGGCGCGGGCCGGTGGGGCCGGGCGGGCCCCGAGGCCCGGGCTCCAACCCTCGCCTGCCTCCTCAGCCTTCCGCGTCCGGGGTCCTGTGCCCCGGGGCCTCCCCCTGGGCAACCCTGAGTCCCGCGCCCCGAGGCCCCCGCCCGCCCCGGCGCCGACGGGGCCCTTCGCAGCCGCGTCCACGCCTCGGGGCGAGAGAAACCTCCGTTCCCCCGCAGGGGGAAGCCGCAGCCCGGGGCGCCCCGGCCGCCCCCAAAGTCGGAGCCCGACGCCCGGCCCCAGGCCCTCCCTCAACTCTGCTCCGGGAGGGCTCCCCGGCGCCGGGGCCGCCGGCGGGTCCGCGTCCTCTCGGCGCGTTTTCCGGGGGGCCGCGCCGGGCCCCGAGCGAGAAATGGCCCTCGGCCCCGGGGACCAGGCCGGTCCCCGGGGCTGCCCAACGCCGGCCGATTCTCACGAGCGTTCTGCCCAAACCGATCCCGGTTTGGGCAGAACGCTCGTGAGAATCGGCCGGAAAACGCCCGGCGAACTCGCTTCGGGCGCAGCCCGTCTGCGGGGCCGCCCCCCGCGCCTGGCCCGGGACCCCGCGGGGTCGCGCCCGCGCCCCGCCGGAAAGCCCCCCGCGAGTCCGCCGCGCGCGACGCCGACGCCTCCCGCTCCTCAGCGCCCGGGGCTCCGCTCCCTGGCGCGGGCCGGTGGGGCCGGGCGGGCCCCGAGGCCCGGGCTCCAACCCTCGCCTGCCTCCTCAGCCTTCCGAGTCCGGGGTCCTGTGCCCCGGGGCCTCCCCCTGGGCAACCCTGAGTCCCGCGCCCCGAGGCCGTCGACCGCCCCGGCGCCGACGGTGCCCTTCGCAGCCGCGTCCACGCCTCGGGGCAAGAGAAACCTCCGTTCCCCCGCAGGGGGAAGCCGCAGCCCGGGGCGCCCCGGCCGCCCCCAAAGTCGGAGCACGACGCCCGGCCCCAGGCCCTCCCTCAACTCTGCTCCGGGAGGGCTCCCCGGCGCCGGGGCCGCCGGCGGGTCCGCGTCCTCTCGGCGCGTTTTCCGGGGGGCCGCGCCGGGCCCCGAGCGAGAAAGGGCCCTCGGCCCCGGGGACCAGGCCGGTCCCCGGGGCTGCCCAACGCCGGCCGATTCTCACGAGCGTTCTGCCCAAACCGATCCCGGTTTGGGCAGAACGCTCGTGAGAATCGGCCGGAAAACGCCCGGCGAACTCGCTTCGGGCGCAGCCCGTCTGCGGGGCCGCCCCCCGCGCCTGGCCCGGGACCCCGCGGGGTCGCGCCCGCGCCCCGCCGGAAAGCCCCCCGCGAGTCCGCCGCGCGCGACGCCGACGCCTCCCGCTCCTCAGCGCCCGGGGCTCCCCTCCCTGGCGCGGGCCGGTGGGGCCGGGCGGGCCCCGAGGCCCGGGCTCCAACCCTCGCCTGCCTCCTCAGCCTTCCGCGTCCGGGGTCCTGTGCCCCGGGGCCTCCCCCTGGGCAACCCTGAGTCCCGCGCCCCGAGGCCCCCGACCGCCCCGGCGCCGACGGGGCCCTTCGCAGCCGCGTCCACGCCTCGGGGCGAGAGAAACCTCCGTTCCCCCGCAGGGGGAAGCCGCAGCCCGGGGCGCCCCGGCCGCCCCCAAAGTCGGAGCCCGACGCCCGGCCCCAGGCCCTCCCTCAACTCTGCTCCGGGAGGGCTCCCCGGCGCCGGGGCCGCCGGCGGGTCCGCGTCCTCTCGGCACGTTTTCCGGGGGGCCGCGCCGGGCCCCGAGCGAGAAAGGGCCCTCGGCCCCGGGGACCAGGCCGGTCCCCGGGGCTGCCCAACGCCGGCCGATTCTCACGAGCGTTCTGCCCAAACCGATCCCGGTTTGGGCAGAACGCTCGTGAGAATCGGCCGGAAAACGCCCGGCGAACTCGCTTCGGGCGCAGCCCGTCTGCGGGGCCGCCCCCCGCGCCTGGCCCGGGACCCCGCGGGGTCGCGCCCGCGCCCCGCCGGAGAGCCCCCCGCGAGTCCGCCGCGCGCGACGCCGACGCCTCCCGCTCCTCAGCGCCCGGGGCTCCCCTCCCTGGCGCGGGCCGGTGGGGCCGGGCGGGCCCCGAGGCCCGGGCTCCAACCCTCGCCTGCCTCCTCAGCCTTCCGCGTCCGGGGTCCTGTGCCCCGGGGCCTCCCCCTGGGCAACCCTGAGTCCCGCGCCCCGAGGCCCCCGACCGCCCCGGCGCCGACGGGGCCCTTCGCAGCCGCGTCCACGCCTCGGGGCGAGAGAAACCTCCGTTCCCCCGCAGGGGGAAGCCGCAGCCCGGGGCGCCCCGGCCGCCCCCAAAGTCGGAGCCCGACGCCCGGCCCCAGGCCCTCCCTCAACTCTGCTCCGGGAGGGCTCCCCGGCGCCGGGGCCGCCGGCGGGTCCGCGTCCTCTCGGCGCGTTTTCCGGGGGGCCGCGCCGGGCCCCGAGCGAGAAAGGGCCCTCGGCCCCGGGGACCAGGCCGGTCCCCGGGGCTGCCCAACGCCGGCCGATTCTCACGAGCGTTCTGCCCAAACCGATCCCGGTTTGGGCAGAACGCTCGTGAGAATCGGCCGGAAAACGCCCGGCGAACTCGCTTCGGGCGCAGCCCGTCTGCGGGGCCGCCCCCCGCGCCTGGCCCGGGACCCCGCGGGGTCGCGCCCGCGCCCCGCCGGACAGCCCCCCGCGAGTCCGCCGCGTGCGAAGCCGACGCATCCCGCTCCTCAGCGCCCGGGGCTCCCCTACCTGGCGCGGGCCGGTGGGGCCGGGCGGGCCCCGAGGCCCGGGCTCCAACCCTCGCCTGCCTCCTCAGCCTTCCGCGTCCGGGGTCCTGTGCCCCGGGGCCTCCCCCTGGGCAACCCTGAGTCCCGCGCCCCGAGGCCCCCGCCCGCCCCGGCGCCGACGGGGCCCTTCGCAGCCGCGTCCACGCCTCGGGGCGAGAGAAACCTCCGTTCCCCCGCAGGGGGAAGACGCAGCCCGGGGCGCCCCGGCCGCCCCCAAAGTCGGAGCCCGACGCCCGGCCCCAGGCCCTCCCTCAACCTTGCTCCGGGAGGGCTCCCCGGCGCCAGGGCCGCCGGCGGGTCCGCGTCCTCTCGGCGCGTTTTCCGGGGGGCCGCGCCGGGCCCCGAGCGAGAAAGGGCCCTCGGCCCCGGGGACCAGGCCGGTCCCCGGGGCTGCCCAACGCCGGCCGATTCTCACGAGCGTTCTGCCCAAACCGATCCCGGTTTGGGCAGAACGCTCGTGAGAATCGGCCGGAAAACGCCCGGCGAACTCGCTTCGGGCGCAGCCCGTCTGCGGGGCCGCCCCCCGCGCCTGGCCCGGGACCCCGCGGGGTCGCGCCCGCGCCCCGCCGGAGAGCCCCCCGCGAGTCCGCCGCGCGCGACGCCGACGCCTCCCGCTCCTCAGCGCCCGGGGCTCCCCTCCCTGGCGCGGGCCGGTGGGGCCGGGCGGGCCCCGAGGCCCGGGCTCCAACCCTCGCCTGCCTCCTCAGCCTTCCGCGTCCGGGGTCCTGTGCCCCGGGGCCTCCCCCTGGGCAACCCTGAGTCCCGCGCCCCGAGGCTCCCGCCCGCCCCGGCGCCGACGGGGCCCTTCGCAGCCGCGTCCACGCCTCGGGGCGAGAGAAACCTCCGTTCCCCCGCAGGGGGAAGCCGCAGCCCGGGGCGCCCCGGCCGCCCCCAAAGTCGGAGCCCGATGCCCGGCCCCAGGCCCTCCCTCAACTCTGCTCCGGGAGGGCTCCCCGGCGCCGGGGCCGCCGGCGGGTCCGCGTCCTCTCGGCGCGTTTTCCGGGGGGCCGCGCCGGGCCCCGAGCGAGAAAGGGCCCTCGGCCCCGGGGACCAGGCCGGTCCCCGGGGCTGCCCAACGCCGGCCGATTCTCACGAGCGTTCTGCCCAAACCGATCCCGGTTTGGGCAGAACGCTCGTGAGAATCGGCCGGAAAACGCCCGGCGAACTCGCTTCGGGCGCAGCCCGTCTGCGGGGCCGCCCCCCGCGCCTGGCCCGGGACCCCGCGGGGTCGCGCCCTCGCCCCGCCGGAAAGCCCCCCGCTAGTCCGCCGCGCGCGACGCCGACGCCTCCCGCTCCTCAGCGCCCGGGGCTCCCCTCCCTGGCGCGGGCCGGTGGGGCCGGGCGGGCCTCGAGGCCTGGGCTCCAACCCTCGCCTGCCTCCTCAGCCTTCCGCGTCCGGGGTCCTGTGCCCCGGGGCCTCCCCCTGGGCAACCCTGAGTCCCGCGCCCCGAGGCCCCCGCCCGCCCCGGCGCCGACGGGGCCCTTCGCAGCCGCGTCCACGCCTCGGGGCGAGAGAAACCTCCGTTCCCCCGCAGGGGGAAGCCGCAGCCCGGGGCGCCCCGGCCGCCCCCAAAGTCGGAGCCCGACGCCCGGCCCCAGGCCCTCCCTCAACTCTGCTCCGGGAGGGCTCCCCGGCGCCGGGGCCGCCGGCGGGTCCGCGTCCTCTCGGCGCGTTTTCCGGGGGGCCGCGCCGGGCCCCGAGCGAGAAAGGGCCCTCGGCCCCGGGGACCAGGCCGGTCCCCGGGGCTGCCCAACGCCGGCCGATTCTCACGAGCGTTCTGCCCAAACCGATCCCGGTTTGGGCAGAACGCTCGTGAGAATCGGCCGGAAAACGCCCGGCGAACTCGCTTCGGGCGCAGCCCGTCTGCGGGGCCGCCCCCCGCGCCTGGCCCGGGACCCCGCGGGGTCGCGCCCGCGCCCCGCCGGAAAGCCCCCCGCGAGTCCGCCGCGCGCGACGCCGACGCCTCCCGCTCCTCAGCGCCCGGGGCTCCGCTCCCTGGCGCGGGCCGGTGGGGCCGGGCGGGCCCCGAGGCCCGGGCTCCAACCCTCGCCTGCCTCCTCAGCCTTCCGAGTCCGGGGTCCTGTGCCCCGGGGCCTCCCCCTGGGCAACCCTGAGTCCCGCGCCCCGAGGCCGTCGACCGCCCCGGCGCCGACGGTGCCCTTCGCAGCCGCGTCCACGCCTCGGGGCAAGAGAAACCTCCGTTCCCCCGCAGGGGGAAGCCGCAGCCCGGGGCGCCCCAGCCGCCCCCAAAGTCGGAGCACGACGCCCGGCCCCAGGCCCTCCCTCAACTCTGCTCCGGGAGGGCTCCCCGGCGCCGGGGCCGCCGGCGGGTCCGCGTCCTCTCGGCGCGTTTTCCGGGGGGCCGCGCCGGGCCCCGAGCGAGAAAGGGCCCTCGGCCCCGGGGACCAGGCCGGTCCCCGGGGCTGCCCAACGCCGGCCGATTCTCACGAGCGTTCTGCCCAAACCGATCCCGGTTTGGGCAGAACGCTCGTGAGAATCGGCCGGAAAATGCATGGCGAACTCGCTTCGGGCGCAGCCCGTCTGCGGGGCCGCCCCACGCGCCTGGCCCGGGACCCCGCGGGGTGGCGCCCGCACCCCGCCGGAAAGCCCCCCATGAGTCCGCCGCGCGCGACGCCGACGCCTCCCGCTCCTCAGCGCCCGGGGCTCCCCTCCCTGGCGCGGGCCGGTGGGGCCGGGCGGGCCCCGAGGCCCGGGCACCAACCCTCGCCTGCCTCCTCAGCCTTCCGAGTCCGGGGTCCTGTGCCCCGGGGCCTCCCCCTGGGCAACCATGTGTCCCGCGGCCTGAGGCCCCCGACCGGCCCGGCGCCGACGGTGCCCTTCGCAGCCGCGTCCACGCCTCGGGGCGAGAGAAACCTCCATTCCCCCGCAGGGGGAAGCCGCAGCCCAGGGCGCCCCAGCCGCCCCCAAAGTTGGAGCACGACGCCCGGCCCCAGGCCCTCCCTCAACTCTGCTCCGGGAGTGCTCCCCGGCGCCAGGGCCGCCGGCGGGTCCGCGTACTCTCGGCGTGTTTTCCGGGGGGCCGCGCCGGGCCCCGAGCGAGAAAGGGCCCTCGGCCCCGGGGAACAGGTCGGTCCGCGGGGCTGCCCAACGCCGGCCGATTCTCACGAGCGTTCTGCCCAAACCGATTCCGGTTTGGGCAGAACGCTCGTGAGAATCGGCCGGAAAACGCCCGGCGAACTCGCTTCGGGCGCAGCCCGTCTGCGGGGCCGCCCCCCGCGCCTGGCCCGGGACCCCGCGGGGTGGCGCCCGCACCCCGCCGGAAAACCCCCGCGAGTCCGCCGCGCGTGACGCCGATGCCTCCCGCTCCTCAGCGCCCGGGGCTCCCCTCCCTGGCGCGGGCCGGTGGGGCCGGGCGGGCCCCGAGGCCCGGCCTCCAAGCCTCGCCTGACTCCTCAGCCTTCCGAGTCCGGGGTCCTGTGCCCCGGGGCCTCGCCCTGGGCAAACCTGAGTCCCGCGCCCCGAGGCCCCCGACCGCCCCGGCGCCGGCGGTGTCCTGCGCAGCCGCGTCCCCGCCTCTGGGCGAGAGAAACCTCCGTTCCCCCGCAGGGGGAATCCGCAGCCCGGGGCGCCCCAGCCGCCCCCAAAGTCGGATCACGACGCCCGGCCCAGGGCCCTCCCTCAACTCTGCTCCGGGAGTGCTCCCCGGCGCCGGGGCTGCCGTCGGGGCTGTGTCCTCTCGGCGCGTTTTCCGGGGGGCCGCGCCGGGCCCCGAGCGAGAAAGGGCCCTCGGCCCCGGGGAACAGGCCGGTCCCCGGGGCTGCCCAACGCCGGCCGATTCTCACGAGCGTTCTGCCCAAACCGATCCCGGTTTGGGCAGAACGCTCTTGAGAATCGGCCGGAAAACGCCCGGCGAACTCGCTTCGGGCGCAGCCCGTCTGCGGGGCCGCCCCCCGCGCCTGGCCCGGGACCCCGCGGGGTGGCGCCCGCACCCCGCCGGAAAGCCCCCGCGAGACCGCCGCGCGCGACGCCGACGCCTCCCGCTCCGCAGCGCCCGGGGCTCCTCTCCCTGGCGCGGGCTTGTGGGGCCGGGCGGGCCCCGAGGCCCGGGCTCCAACCCTCGCCTGCCTCCTCAGCCTTCCGAGTCCGGGGTCCTGTGCCCCGGGGCCTCCACCTGGGCAACCCTGAGTCCCGCGGCCCGAGGCCCCCGACCGCCCCGGCGCCGGCGGTGTCCTTCGCAGCCGCGTCCACGCCTCGGGGCGAGAGAAATCTCCGTTCCCCCGCAGGGGGAAGCCACAGCCCCAAGCGCCCCAGCCGACCCCAAAGTCGGAGCACGACGCCCGGCCCCAGGCCCTCCCTCAACTCTGCTCCGGGAGTGCTCCCCGGCGCCGGGGCCGCCGGCGGGTCCGCGTCCTCTCCGCGCGTTTTCCGGGGGGCCGCGCCGGGCCCCGAGCGAGAAAGGGCCCTCGGCCCCGGGGAACAGGCCGGTCCCCGGGGCTGCCCAACGCCGGCCGATTCTCACGAGCGTTCTGCCCAAACCGATCCCGGTTTGGGCAGAACGCTCGTGAGAATCGGCCGGAAAACGCCCGGCGAACTCGCTTCGGGCGCAGCCCGTCTGCAGGGCTGCCCCCCGCGCCTGGCCAGGGACCCCGCGGGGTCGCGCCCGCACCCCGCAGGAAAGCCCCCCGCGAGTCCGCCGCGCGCGATGCCGACGCCTCCCGCTCCTCAGCGCCCGGGGCTCCCCTCCCTGGCGCGGGCCGGTGGGGCCGGGCGGGCCCCGAGGCCCGGGCTCCAACCCTCGCCTGCCTCCTCAGCCTTCCGATTCCGGGGTCCTGTGCCCCGGGGCCTCCCCCTGGGCAACCCTGAGTCCCGCGGCCCGAGGCCCCCGACAGCCCCGGCGCCGACGGTGCCCTTCGCAGCCGCGTCCACGCCTCGGCGCGAGAGAAACCTCCGTTCCCCCGCAGGGGTAAGCCGCAGCCCGGGGCGCCCCAGCCGCCCCCAAAGTCGGAGCACGACGCCCGGCCCCAGGCCCTCCCTCAACTCTGCTCCGGGAGTGCTCCCCGGCGCCGGGGCCGCCGGCGGGTCCGCGTCCTCTCCGCGCGTTTTCCGGGGGGCCGCGCCGGGCCCCGAGCGAGAAAGGGCCCTCGGCCACGGGGAACAGGCCGGTCCCCGGGGCTGCACAACGCCGGCCGATTCTCACGAGCGTTCTGCCCAAACCGATCCCGGTTTGGGCAGAACGCTCGTGAGAATCGGCCGGAAAACGCCCGGCGAACTCGCTTCGGGCGCAGCCCGTCTGCGGGGCCGCCCCCCGCGCCTGGCCCGGGACCCCACGGGGTGGCGCCCGCACCCCGCCGGAAAGCCCCCCGCGAGTCCGCCGCGCGCGACGCCGACGCCTCCCGCTCCTCAGCGCCCGGGGCTCCCCTCCCTGGCGCGGGCCTGTGGGGCCGGGCGGGCCCCGAGGCCCGGGCTCCAACCCTCGCCTGACTCCTCAGCCTTCCGTGTCCGGGGTCCTGTGCCCCGGGGCCTCCCCCTGGGCAACTCTGAGTCCCGCGGCCCGAGGCCCCCGACCGCCCCGGCGCCGACGGTGCCCTTCGCAGCCGCGTCCACGCCTCGGGGCGAGAGAAACCTCCGTTCCCCCTCAGGGAGAAGCCGCAGCCGGGGCGCCCCTGCCGCCCCCAAAGTCGGAGCACGACCCCGGCCCCAGGCCCTCTCTCAACTCTGCTCCGGGAGTGCTCCCCGGCGCCGGGGCCGCCGGCGGGTCCGCGTCCTCTCGGCGCGATTTCCGGGGGGCCGCGCTGGGCCCCGACGAGAAAGGGCCCTCGGCCCCGGGGAAAGGCCGGTCCCCGGGGCTGCCCAACGCCGGCCGATTCTCACGAGCGTTCTGCCCAAACCGATCCCGGTTTGGGCAGAACGCTCGTGAGAATCGGCCGGAAAACGCCAGGCGAACTCGCTTCGGGCGCAGCCCGTCTGCGGGGCCGCCCCCCGCGCCTGGCCCGGGACCCCGCGGGGTCGCGCCCGCACCCGTCGGAAATCCCCCCGCGAGTCCGCCGCGCGCGACACCGACGCCTCCCGCTCCTCAGCGCCCGGGGCTCCCCTCCCTGGCGCGGGCCGGTGGGGCCGGGCGGGCCCCGAGGCCCGGGCTCCAACCCTCTCCTGCCTCCTCAGCCTTCCGAGTCTGGGGTCCTGTGCCCCGGGGCCTCCCCCTGGGCAACCCTGAGTCCCGCGGCCCGAGGCCCCCGACCGCCCCGGCGCCGACGGTGCCCTTCGCAGCCGCGTCCACGCCTCGGGGCGAAAGAAACCTCCGTTCCCCCGCAGGGGGAAGCCGCAGCCCGGGGCGCCCCAGCCGCCCCCAAAGTCGGAGCACGACGCCCGGCCCCAGGCCCTCCCTCAACTCTGCTCCGGGAGGGCTCCCCGACGCCGGGGCCGCCGGCGGGTCCGCGTCCTCTCGGCGCGTTTTCCGGGGGGCCGCGGCGGGCCCCGAGCGAGAAAGGGCCCTCGGCCCCGGGGACCAGGCCGGTCCCCGGGGCTGCCCAACGCCGGCCGATTCTCACGAGCGTTCTGCCCAAACCGATCCCGGTTTGGGCAGAACGCTCGTGAGAATCGGCCGGAAAACGCCCGGCGAACTCGCTTCGGGCGCAGCCCGT
Source organism: Martes martes (assembly GCF_963455335.1). Taxonomy (NCBI): domain Eukaryota; kingdom Metazoa; phylum Chordata; class Mammalia; order Carnivora; family Mustelidae; genus Martes; species Martes martes. The sequence goes on from NW_027666548.1 coordinate 40,738, forward strand.
CTGCGGGGCCGCCCCCCGCGCCTGGCCCGGGACCCCGCGGGGTCGCGCCCGCGCCCCGCCGGAAAGCCCCCCGCGAGTCCGCCGCGCGCGACGCCGACGCCTCCCGCTCCTCAGCGCCCGGGGCTCCCCTCCCTGGCGCGGGCCGGTGGGGCCGGGCGGGCCCCGAGGCCCGGGCTCCAACCCTCGCCTGCCTCCTCAGCCTTCCGAGTCCGGGGTCCTGTGCCCCGGGGCCTCCCCCTGGGCAACCCTGAGTCCCGCGCCCCGAGGCCCCCGACCGCCCCGGCGCCGACGGTGCCCTTCGCAGCCGCGTCCACGCCTCGGGGCGAGAGAAACCTCCGTTCAACCGCAGGGGGAAGCCGCAGCCCGGGGCGCCCCAGCCGCCCCCAAAGTCGGAGCACGACGCCCGGCCCCAGGCCCTCCCTCAACTCTGCTCCGGGAGGGCTCCCCGGCGCCGGGGCCGCCGGCGGGTCCGCGTCCTCTCGGCGCGTTTTCCGGGGGGCCGCGCCGGGCCCCGAGCGAGAAAGGGCCCTCGGCCCCGGGGACCAGGCCGGTCCCCGGGGCTGCCCAACGCCGGCCGATTCTCACGAGCGTTCTGCCCAAACCGATCCCGGTTTGGGCAGAACGCTCGTGAGAATCGGCCGGAAAACGCCCGGCGAACTCGCTTCGGGCGCAGCCCGTCTGCGGGGCCGCCCCCCGCGCCTGGCCCGGGACCCCGCGGGGTCGCGCCCGCGCCCCGCCGGAAAGCCCCCCGCGAGTCCGCCGCGCGCGACGCCGACGCCTCCCGCTCCTCAGCGCCCGGGGCTCCCCTCCCTGGCGCGGGCCGGTGGGGCCGGGCGGGCCCCGAGGCCCGGGCTCCAACCCTCGCCTGCCTCCTCAGCCTTCCGAGTCCGGGGTCCTGTGCCCCGGGGCCTCCCCCTGGGCAACCCTGAGTCCCGCGCCCCGAGGCCCCCGACCGCCCCGGCGCCGACGGTGCCCTTCGCAGCCGCGTCCACGCCTCGGGGCGAGAGAAACCTCCGTTCCCCCGCAGGGGGAAGCCGCAGCCCGGGGCGCCCCAGCCGCCCCCAAAGTCGGAGCACGACGCCCGGCCCCAGGCCCTCCCTCAACTCTGCTCCGGGAGGGCTCCCCGGCGCCGGGGCCGCCGGCGGGTCCGCGTCCTCTCGGCGCGTTTTCCGGGGGGCCGCGGCGGGCCCCGAGCGAGAAAGGGCCCTCGGCCCCGGGGACCAGGCCGGTCCCCGGGGCTGCCCAACGCCGGCCGATTCTCACGAGCGTTCTGCCCAAACCGATCCCGGTTTGGGCAGAACGCTCGTGAGAATCGGCCGGAAAACGCCCGGCGAACTCGCTTCGGGCGCAGCCCGTCTGCGGGGCCGCCCCCCGCGCCTGGCCCGGGACCCCGCGGGGTCGCGCCCGCGCCCCGCCGGAAAGCCCCCCGCGAGTCCGCCGCGCGCGACGCCGACGCCTCCCGCTCCTCAGCGCCCGGGGCTCCCCTCCCTGGCGCGGGCCGGTGGGGCCGGGCGGGCCCCGAGGCCCGGGCTCCAACCCTCGCCTGCCTCCTCAGCCTTCCGAGTCCGGGGTCCTGTGCCCCGGGGCCTCCCCCTGGGCAACCCTGAGTCCCGCGCCCCGAGGCCCCCGACCGCCCCGGCGCCGACGGTGCCCTTCGCAGCCGCGTCCACGCCTCGGGGCGAGAGAAACCTCCGTTCCCCCGCAGGGGGAAGCCGCAGCCCGGGGCGCCCCAGCCGCCCCCAAAGTCGGAGCACGACGCCCGGCCCCAGGCCCTCCCTCAACTCTGCTCCGGGAGGGCTCCCCGGCGCCGGGGCCGCCGGCGGGTCCGCGTCCTCTCGGCGCGTTTTCCGGGGGGCCGCGGCGGGCCCCGAGCGAGAAAGGGCCCTCGGCCCCGGGGACCAGGCCGGTCCCCGGGGCTGCCCAACGCCGGCCGATTCTCACGAGCGTTCTGCCCAAACCGATCCCGGTTTGGGCAGAACGCTCGTGAGAATCGGCCGGAAAACGCCCGGCGAACTCGCTTCGGGCGCAGCCCGTCTGCGGGGCCGCCCCCCGCGCCTGGCCCGGGACCCCGCGGGGTCGCGCCCGCGCCCCGCCGGAAAGCCCCCCGCGAGTCCGCCGCGCGCGACGCCGACGCCTCCCGCTCCTCAGCGCCCGGGGCTCCCCTCCCTGGCGCGGGCCGGTGGGGCCGGGCGGGCCCCGAGGCCCGGGCTCCAACCCTCGCCTGCCTCCTCAGCCTTCCGAGTCCGGGGTCCTGTGCCCCGGGGCCTCCCCCTGGGCAACCCTGAGTCCCGCGCCCCGAGGCCCCCGACCGCCCCGGCGCCGACGGTGCCCTTCGCAGCCGCGTCCACGCCTCGGGGCGAGAGAAACCTCCGTTCAACCGCAGGGGGAAGCCGCAGCCCGGGGCGCCCCAGCCGCCCCCAAAGTCGGAGCACGACGCCCGGCCCCAGGCCCTCCCTCAACTCTGCTCCGGGAGGGCTCCCCGGCGCCGGGGCCGCCGGCGGGTCCGCGTCCTCTCGGCGCGTTTTCCGGGGGGCCGCGGCGGGCCCCGAGCGAGAAAGGGCCCTCGGCCCCGGGGACCAGGCCGGTCCCCGGGGCTGCCCAACGCCGGCCGATTCTCACGAGCGTTCTGCCCAAACCGATCCCGGTTTGGGCAGAACGCTCGTGAGAATCGGCCGGAAAACGCCCGGCGAACTCGCTTCGGGCGCAGCCCGTCTGCGGGGCCGCCCCCCGCGCCTGGCCCGGGACCCCGCGGGGTCGCGCCCGCGCCCCGCCGGAAAGCCCCCCGCGAGTCCGCCGCGCGCGACGCCGACGCCTCCCGCTCCTCAGCGCCCGGGGCTCCCCTCCCTGGCGCGGGCCGGTGGGGCCGGGCGGGCCCCGAGGCCCGGGCTCCAACCCTCGCCTGCCTCCTCAGCCTTCCGAGTCCGGGGTCCTGTGCCCCGGGGCCTCCCCCTGGGCAACCCTGAGTCCCGCGCCCCGAGGCCCCCGACCGCCCCGGCGCCGACGGTGCCCTTCGCAGCCGCGTCCACGCCTCGGGGCGAGAGAAACCTCCGTTCCCCCGCAGGGGGAAGCCGCAGCCCGGGGCGCCCCAGCCGCCCCCAAAGTCGGAGCACGACGCCCGGCCCCAGGCCCTCCCTCAACTCTGCTCCGGGAGGGCTCCCCGGCGCCGGGGCCGCCGGCGGGTCCGCGTCCTCTCGGCGCGTTTTCCGGGGGGCCGCGGCGGGCCCCGAGCGAGAAAGGGCCCTCGGCCCCGGGGACCAGGCCGGTCCCCGGGGCTGCCCAACGCCGGCCGATTCTCACGAGCGTTCTGCCCAAACCGATCCCGGTTTGGGCAGAACGCTCGTGAGAATCGGCCGGAAAACGCCCGGCGAACTCGCTTCGGGCGCAGCCCGTCTGCGGGGCCGCCCCCCGCGCCTGGCCCGGGACCCCGCGGGGTCGCGCCCGCGCCCCGCCGGAAAGCCCCCCGCGAGTCCGCCGCGCGCGACGCCGACGCCTCCCGCTCCTCAGCGCCCGGGGCTCCCCTCCCTGGCGCGGGCCGGTGGGGCCGGGCGGGCCCCGAGGCCCGGGCTCCAACCCTCGCCTGCCTCCTCAGCCTTCCGAGTCCGGGGTCCTGTGCCCCGGGGCCTCCCCCTGGGCAACCCTGAGTCCCGCGCCCCGAGGCCCCCGACCGCCCCGGCGCCGACGGTGCCCTTCGCAGCCGCGTCCACGCCTCGGGGCGAGAGAAACCTCCGTTCAACCGCAGGGGGAAGCCGCAGCCCGGGGCGCCCCAGCCGCCCCCAAAGTCGGAGCACGACGCCCGGCCCCAGGCCCTCCCTCAACTCTGCTCCGGGAGGGCTCCCCGGCGCCGGGGCCGCCGGCGGGTCCGCGTCCTCTCGGCGCGTTTTCCGGGGGGCCGCGGCGGGCCCCGAGCGAGAAAGGGCCCTCGGCCCCGGGGACCAGGCCGGTCCCCGGGGCTGCCCAACGCCGGCCGATTCTCACGAGCGTTCTGCCCAAACCGATCCCGGTTTGGGCAGAACGCTCGTGAGAATCGGCCGGAAAACGCCCGGCGAACTCGCTTCGGGCGCAGCCCGTCTGCGGGGCCGCCCCCCGCGCCTGGCCCGGGACCCCGCGGGGTCGCGCCCGCGCCCCGCCGGAAAGCCCCCCGCGAGTCCGCCGCGCGCGACGCCGACGCCTCCCGCTCCTCAGCGCCCGGGGCTCCCCTCCCTGGCGCGGGCCGGTGGGGCCGGGCGGGCCCCGAGGCCCGGGCTCCAACCCTCGCCTGCCTCCTCAGCCTTCCGAGTCCGGGGTCCTGTGCCCCGGGGCCTCCCCCTGGGCAACCCTGAGTCCCGCGCCCCGAGGCCCCCGACCGCCCCGGCGCCGACGGTGCCCTTCGCAGCCGCGTCCACGCCTCGGGGCGAGAGAAACCTCCGTTCCCCCGCAGGGGGAAGCCGCAGCCCGGGGCGCCCCAGCCGCCCCCAAAGTCGGAGCACGACGCCCGGCCCCAGGCCCTCCCTCAACTCTGCTCCGGGAGGGCTCCCCGGCGCCGGGGCCGCCGGCGGGTCCGCGTCCTCTCGGCGCGTTTTCCGGGGGGCCGCGCCGGGCCCCGAGCGAGAAAGGGCCCTCGGCCCCGGGGACCAGGCCGGTCCCCGGGGCTGCCCAACGCCGGCCGATTCTCACGAGCGTTCTGCCCAAACCGATCCCGGTTTGGGCAGAACGCTCGTGAGAATCGGCCGGAAAACGCCCGGCGAACTCGCTTCGGGCGCAGCCCGTCTGCGGGGCCGCCCCCCGCGCCTGGCCCGGGACCCCGCGGGGTCGCGCCCGCGCCCCGCCGGAAAGCCCCCCGCGAGTCCGCCGCGCGCGACGCCGACGCCTCCCGCTCCTCAGCGCCCGGGGCTCCCCTCCCTGGCGCGGGCCGGTGGGGCCGGGCGGGCCCCGAGGCCCGGGCTCCAACCCTCGCCTGCCTCCTCAGCCTTCCGAGTCCGGGGTCCTGTGCCCCGGGGCCTCCCCCTGGGCAACCCTGAGTCCCGCGCCCCGAGGCCCCCGACCGCCCCGGCGCCGACGGTGCCCTTCGCAGCCACGTCCACGCCTCGGGGCGAGAGAAACCTCCGTTCCCCCGCAGGGGGAAGCCGCAGCCCGGGGCGCCCCAGCCGCCCCCAAAGTCGGAGCACGACGCCCGGCCCCAGGCCCTCCCTCAACTCTGCTCCGGGAGGGCTCCCCGGCGCCGGGGCCGCCGGCGGGTCCGCGTCCTCTCGGCGCGTTTTCCGGGGGGCCGCGCCGGGCCCCGAGCGAGAAAGGGCCCTCGGCCCCGGGGACCAGGCCGGTCCCCGGGGCTGCCCAACGCCGGCCGATTCTCACGAGCGTTCTGCCCAAACCGATCCCGGTTTGGGCAGAACGCTCGTGAGAATCGGCCGGAAAAACGCCCGGCGAACTCGCTTCGGGCGCAGCCCGTCTGCGGGGCCGCCCCCCGCGCCTGGCCCGGGACCCCGCGGGGTCGCGCCCGCGCCCCGCCGGAAAGCCCCCCGCGAGTCCGCCGCGCGCGACGCCGACGCCTCCCGCTCCTCAGCGCCCGGGGCTCCCCTCCCTGGCGCGGGCCGGTGGGGCCGGGCGGGCCCCGAGGCCCGGGCTCCAACCCTCGCCTGCCTCCTCAGCCTTCCGAGTCCGGGGTCCTGTGCCCCGGGGCCTCCCCCTGGGCAACCCTGAGTCCCGCGCCCCGAGGCCCCCGACCGCCCCGGCGCCGACGGTGCCCTTCGCAGCCGCGTCCACGCCTCGGGGCGAGAGAAACCTCCGTTCCCCCGCAGGGGGAAGCCGCAGCCCGGGGCGCCCCAGCCGCCCCCAAAGTCGGAGCACGACGCCCGGCCCCAGGCCCTCCCTCAACTCTGCTCCGGGAGGGCTCCCCGGCGCCGGGGCCGCCGGCGGGTCCGCGTCCTCTCGGCGCGTTTTCCGGGGGGCCGCGGCGGGCCCCGAGCGAGAAAGGGCCCTCGGCCCCGGGGACCAGGCCGGTCCCCGGGGCTGCCCAACGCCGGCCGATTCTCACGAGCGTTCTGCCCAAACCGATCCCGGTTTGGGCAGAACGCTCGTGAGAATCGGCCGGAAAACGCCCGGCGAACTCGCTTCGGGCGCAGCCCGTCTGCGGGGCCGCCCCCCGCGCCTGGCCCGGGACCCCGCGGGGTCGCGCCCGCGCCCCGCCGGAAAGCCCCCCGCGAGTCCGCCGCGCGCGACGCCGACGCCTCCCGCTCCTCAGCGCCCGGGGCTCCCCTCCCTGGCGCGGGCCGGTGGGGCCGGGCGGGCCCCGAGGCCCGGGCTCCAACCCTCGCCTGCCTCCTCAGCCTTCCGAGTCCGGGGTCCTGTGCCCCGGGGCCTCCCCCTGGGCAACCCTGAGTCCCGCGCCCCGAGGCCCCCGACCGCCCCGGCGCCGACGGTGCCCTTCGCAGCCGCGTCCACGCCTCGGGGCGAGAGAAACCTCCGTTCAACCGCAGGGGGAAGCCGCAGCCCGGGGCGCCCCAGCCGCCCCCAAAGTCGGAGCACGACGCCCGGCCCCAGGCCCTCCCTCAACTCTGCTCCGGGAGGGCTCCCCGGCGCCGGGGCCGCCGGCGGGTCCGCGTCCTCTCGGCGCGTTTTCCGGGGGGCCGCGGCGGGCCCCGAGCGAGAAAGGGCCCTCGGCCCCGGGGACCAGGCCGGTCCCCGGGGCTGCCCAACGCCGGCCGATTCTCACGAGCGTTCTGCCCAAACCGATCCCGGTTTGGGCAGAACGCTCGTGAGAATCGGCCGGAAAACGCCCGGCGAACTCGCTTCGGGCGCAGCCCGTCTGCGGGGCCGCCCCCCGCGCCTGGCCCGGGACCCCGCGGGGTCGCGCCCGCGCCCCGCCGGAAAGCCCCCCGCGAGTCCGCCGCGCGCGACGCCGACGCCTCCCGCTCCTCAGCGCCCGGGGCTCCCCTCCCTGGCGCGGGCCGGTGGGGCCGGGCGGGCCCCGAGGCCCGGGCTCCAACCCTCGCCTGCCTCCTCAGCCTTCCGAGTCCGGGGTCCTGTGCCCCGGGGCCTCCCCCTGGGCAACCCTGAGTCCCGCGCCCCGAGGCCCCCGACCGCCCCGGCGCCGACGGTGCCCTTCGCAGCCGCGTCCACGCCTCGGGGCGAGAGAAACCTCCGTTCCCCCGCAGGGGGAAGCCGCAGCCCGGGGCGCCCCAGCCGCCCCCAAAGTCGGAGCACGACGCCCGGCCCCAGGCCCTCCCTCAACTCTGCTCCGGGAGGGCTCCCCGGCGCCGGGGCCGCCGGCGGGTCCGCGTCCTCTCGGCGCGTTTTCCGGGGGGCCGCGCCGGGCCCCGAGCGAGAAAGGGCCCTCGGCCCCGGGGACCAGGCCGGTCCCCGGGGCTGCCCAACGCCGGCCGATTCTCACGAGCGTTCTGCCCAAACCGATCCCGGTTTGGGCAGAACGCTCGTGAGAATCGGCCGGAAAACGCCCGGCGAACTCGCTTCGGGCGCAGCCCGTCTGCGGGGCCGCCCCCCGCGCCTGGCCCGGGACCCCGCGGGGTCGCGCCCGCGCCCCGCCGGAAAGCCCCCCGCGAGTCCGCCGCGCGCGACGCCGACGCCTCCCGCTCCTCAGCGCCCGGGGCTCCCCTCCCTGGCGCGGGCCGGTGGGGCCGGGCGGGCCCCGAGGCCCGGGCTCCAACCCTCGCCTGCCTCCTCAGCCTTCCGAGTCCGGGGTCCTGTGCCCCGGGGCCTCCCCCTGGGCAACCCTGAGTCCCGCGCCCCGAGGCCCCCGACCGCCCCGGCGCCGACGGTGCCCTTCGCAGCCGCGTCCACGCCTCGGGGCGAGAGAAACCTCCGTTCCCCCGCAGGGGGAAGCCGCAGCCCGGGGCGCCCCAGCCGCCCCCAAAGTCGGAGCACGACGCCCGGCCCCAGGCCCTCCCTCAACTCTGCTCCGGGAGGGCTCCCCGGCGCCGGGGCCGCCGGCGGGTCCGCGTCCTCTCGGCGCGTTTTCCGGGGGGCCGCGGCGGGCCCCGAGCGAGAAAGGGCCCTCGGCCCCGGGGACCAGGCCGGTCCCCGGGGCTGCCCAACGCCGGCCGATTCTCACGAGCGTTCTGCCCAAACCGATCCCGGTTTGGGCAGAACGCTCGTGAGAATCGGCCGGAAAACGCCCGGCGAACTCGCTTCGGGCGCAGCCCGTCTGCGGGGCCGCCCCCCGCGCCTGGCCCGGGACCCCGCGGGGTCGCGCCCGCGCCCCGCCGGAAAGCCCCCCGCGAGTCCGCCGCGCGCGACGCCGACGCCTCCCGCTCCTCAGCGCCCGGGGCTCCCCTCCCTGGCGCGGGCCGGTGGGGCCGGGCGGGCCCCGAGGCCCGGGCTCCAACCCTCGCCTGCCTCCTCAGCCTTCCGAGTCCGGGGTCCTGTGCCCCGGGGCCTCCCCCTGGGCAACCCTGAGTCCCGCGCCCCGAGGCCCCCGACCGCCCCGGCGCCGACGGTGCCCTTCGCAGCCGCGTCCACGCCTCGGGGCGAGAGAAACCTCCGTTCCCCCGCAGGGGGAAGCCGCAGCCCGGGGCGCCCCAGCCGCCCCCAAAGTCGGAGCACGACGCCCGGCCCCAGGCCCTCCCTCAACTCTGCTCCGGGAGGGCTCCCCGGCGCCGGGGCCGCCGGCGGGTCCGCGTCCTCTCGGCGCGTTTTCCGGGGGGCCGCGGCGGGCCCCGAGCGAGAAAGGGCCCTCGGCCCCGGGGACCAGGCCGGTCCCCGGGGCTGCCCAACGCCGGCCGATTCTCACGAGCGTTCTGCCCAAACCGATCCCGGTTTGGGCAGAACGCTCGTGAGAATCGGCCGGAAAACGCCCGGCGAACTCGCTTCGGGCGCAGCCCGTCTGCGGGGCCGCCCCCCGCGCCTGGCCCGGGACCCCGCGGGGTCGCGCCCGCGCCCCGCCGGAAAGCCCCCCGCGAGTCCGCCGCGCGCGACGCCGACGCCTCCCGCTCCTCAGCGCCCGGGGCTCCCCTCCCTGGCGCGGGCCGGTGGGGCCGGGCGGGCCCCGAGGCCCGGGCTCCAACCCTCGCCTGCCTCCTCAGCCTTCCGAGTCCGGGGTCCTGTGCCCCGGGGCCTCCCCCTGGGCAACCCTGAGTCCCGCGCCCCGAGGCCCCCGACCGCCCCGGCGCCGACGGTGCCCTTCGCAGCCGCGTCCACGCCTCGGGGCGAGAGAAACCTCCGTTCAACCGCAGGGGGAAGCCGCAGCCCGGGGCGCCCCAGCCGCCCCCAAAGTCGGAGCACGACGCCCGGCCCCAGGCCCTCCCTCAACTCTGCTCCGGGAGGGCTCCCCGGCGCCGGGGCCGCCGGCGGGTCCGCGTCCTCTCGGCGCGTTTTCCGGGGGGCCGCGGCGGGCCCCGAGCGAGAAAGGGCCCTCGGCCCCGGGGACCAGGCCGGTCCCCGGGGCTGCCCAACGCCGGCCGATTCTCACGAGCGTTCTGCCCAAACCGATCCCGGTTTGGGCAGAACGCTCGTGAGAATCGGCCGGAAAACGCCCGGCGAACTCGCTTCGGGCGCAGCCCGTCTGCGGGGCCGCCCCCCGCGCCTGGCCCGGGACCCCGCGGGGTCGCGCCCGCGCCCCGCCGGAAAGCCCCCCGCGAGTCCGCCGCGCGCGACGCCGACGCCTCCCGCTCCTCAGCGCCCGGGGCTCCCCTCCCTGGCGCGGGCCGGTGGGGCCGGGCGGGCCCCGAGGCCCGGGCTCCAACCCTCGCCTGCCTCCTCAGCCTTCCGAGTCCGGGGTCCTGTGCCCCGGGGCCTCCCCCTGGGCAACCCTGAGTCCCGCGCCCCGAGGCCCCCGACCGCCCCGGCGCCGACGGTGCCCTTCGCAGCCGCGTCCACGCCTCGGGGCGAGAGAAACCTCCGTTCCCCCGCAGGGGGAAGCCGCAGCCCGGGGCGCCCCAGCCGCCCCCAAAGTCGGAGCACGACGCCCGGCCCCAGGCCCTCCCTCAACTCTGCTCCGGGAGGGCTCCCCGGCGCCGGGGCCGCCGGCGGGTCCGCGTCCTCTCGGCGCGTTTTCCGGGGGGCCGCGGCGGGCCCCGAGCGAGAAAGGGCCCTCGGCCCCGGGGACCAGGCCGGTCCCCGGGGCTGCCCAACGCCGGCCGATTCTCACGAGCGTTCTGCCCAAACCGATCCCGGTTTGGGCAGAACGCTCGTGAGAATCGGCCGGAAAACGCCCGGCGAACTCGCTTCGGGCGCAGCCCGTCTGCGGGGCCGCCCCCCGCGCCTGGCCCGGGACCCCGCGGGGTCGCGCCCGCGCCCCGCCGGAAAGCCCCCCGCGAGTCCGCCGCGCGCGACGCCGACGCCTCCCGCTCCTCAGCGCCCGGGGCTCCCCTCCCTGGCGCGGGCCGGTGGGGCCGGGCGGGCCCCGAGGCCCGGGCTCCAACCCTCGCCTGCCTCCTCAGCCTTCCGAGTCCGGGGTCCTGTGCCCCGGGGCCTCCCCCTGGGCAACCCTGAGTCCCGCGCCCCGAGGCCCCCGACCGCCCCGGCGCCGACGGTGCCCTTCGCAGCCGCGTCCACGCCTCGGGGCGAGAGAAACCTCCGTTCCCCCGCAGGGGGAAGCCGCAGCCCGGGGCGCCCCAGCCGCCCCCAAAGTCGGAGCACGACGCCCGGCCCCAGGCCCTCCCTCAACTCTGCTCCGGGAGGGCTCCCCGGCGCCGGGGCCGCCGGCGGGTCCGCGTCCTCTCGGCGCGTTTTCCGGGGGGCCGCGGCGGGCCCCGAGCGAGAAAGGGCCCTCGGCCCCGGGGACCAGGCCGGTCCCCGGGGCTGCCCAACGCCGGCCGATTCTCACGAGCGTTCTGCCCAAACCGATCCCGGTTTGGGCAGAACGCTCGTGAGAATCGGCCGGAAAACGCCCGGCGAACTCGCTTCGGGCGCAGCCCGTCTGCGGGGCCGCCCCCCGCGCCTGGCCCGGGACCCCGCGGGGTCGCGCCCGCGCCCCGCCGGAAAGCCCCCCGCGAGTCCGCCGCGCGCGACGCCGACGCCTCCCGCTCCTCAGCGCCCGGGGCTCCCCTCCCTGGCGCGGGCCGGTGGGGCCGGGCGGGCCCCGAGGCCCGGGCTCCAACCCTCGCCTGCCTCCTCAGCCTTCCGAGTCCGGGGTCCTGTGCCCCGGGGCCTCCCCCTGGGCAACCCTGAGTCCCGCGCCCCGAGGCCCCCGACCGCCCCGGCGCCGACGGTGCCCTTCGCAGCCGCGTCCACGCCTCGGGGCGAGAGAAACCTCCGTTCAACCGCAGGGGGAAGCCGCAGCCCGGGGCGCCCCAGCCGCCCCCAAAGTCGGAGCACGACGCCCGGCCCCAGGCCCTCCCTCAACTCTGCTCCGGGAGGGCTCCCCGGCGCCGGGGCCGCCGGCGGGTCCGCGTCCTCTCGGCGCGTTTTCCGGGGGGCCGCGGCGGGCCCCGAGCGAGAAAGGGCCCTCGGCCCCGGGGACCAGGCCGGTCCCCGGGGCTGCCCAACGCCGGCCGATTCTCACGAGCGTTCTGCCCAAACCGATCCCGGTTTGGGCAGAACGCTCGTGAGAATCGGCCGGAAAACGCCCGGCGAACTCGCTTCGGGCGCAGCCCGTCTGCGGGGCCGCCCCCCGCGCCTGGCCCGGGACCCCGCGGGGTCGCGCCCGCGCCCCGCCGGAAAGCCCCCCGCGAGTCCGCCGCGCGCGACGCCGACGCCTCCCGCTCCTCAGCGCCCGGGGCTCCCCTCCCTGGCGCGGGCCGGTGGGGCCGGGCGGGCCCCGAGGCCCGGGCTCCAACCCTCGCCTGCCTCCTCAGCCTTCCGAGTCCGGGGTCCTGTGCCCCGGGGCCTCCCCCTGGGCAACCCTGAGTCCCGCGCCCCGAGGCCCCCGACCGCCCCGGCGCCGACGGTGCCCTTCGCAGCCGCGTCCACGCCTCGGGGCGAGAGAAACCTCCGTTCAACCGCAGGGGGAAGCCGCAGCCCGGGGCGCCCCAGCCGCCCCCAAAGTCGGAGCACGACGCCCGGCCCCAGGCCCTCCCTCAACTCTGCTCCGGGAGGGCTCCCCGGCGCCGGGGCCGCCGGCGGGTCCGCGTCCTCTCGGCGCGTTTTCCGGGGGGCCGCGCCGGGCCCCGAGCGAGAAAGGGCCCTCGGCCCCGGGGACCAGGCCGGTCCCCGGGGCTGCCCAACGCCGGCCGATTCTCACGAGCGTTCTGCCCAAACCGATCCCGGTTTGGGCAGAACGCTCGTGAGAATCGGCCGGAAAACGCCCGGCGAACTCGCTTCGGGCGCAGCCCGTCTGCGGGGCCGCCCCCCGCGCCTGGCCCGGGACCCCGCGGGGTCGCGCCCGCGCCCCGCCGGAAAGCCCCCCGCGAGTCCGCCGCGCGCGACGCCGACGCCTCCCGCTCCTCAGCGCCCGGGGCTCCCCTCCCTGGCGCGGGCCGGTGGGGCCGGGCGGGCCCCGAGGCCCGGGCTCCAACCCTCGCCTGCCTCCTCAGCCTTCCGAGTCCGGGGTCCTGTGCCCCGGGGCCTCCCCCTGGGCAACCCTGAGTCCCGCGCCCCGAGGCCCCCGACCGCCCCGGCGCCGACGGTGCCCTTCGCAGCCGCGTCCACGCCTCGGGGCGAGAGAAACCTCCGTTCAACCGCAGGGGGAAGCCGCAGCCCGGGGCGCCCCAGCCGCCCCCAAAGTCGGAGCACGACGCCCGGCCCCAGGCCCTCCCTCAACTCTGCTCCGGGAGGGCTCCCCGGCGCCGGGGCCGCCGGCGGGTCCGCGTCCTCTCGGCGCGTTTTCCGGGGGGCCGCGGCGGGCCCCGAGCGAGAAAGGGCCCTCGGCCCCGGGGACCAGGCCGGTCCCCGGGGCTGCCCAACGCCGGCCGATTCTCACGAGCGTTCTGCCCAAACCGATCCCGGTTTGGGCAGAACGCTCGTGAGAATCGGCCGGAAAACGCCCGGCGAACTCGCTTCGGGCGCAGCCCGTCTGCGGGGCCGCCCCCCGCGCCTGGCCCGGGACCCCGCGGGGTCGCGCCCGCGCCCCGCCGGAAAGCCCCCCGCGAGTCCGCCGCGCGCGACGCCGACGCCTCCCGCTCCTCAGCGCCCGGGGCTCCCCTCCCTGGCGCGGGCCGGTGGGGCCGGGCGGGCCCCGAGGCCCGGGCTCCAACCCTCGCCTGCCTCCTCAGCCTTCCGAGTCCGGGGTCCTGTGCCCCGGGGCCTCCCCCTGGGCAACCCTGAGTCCCGCGCCCCGAGGCCCCCGACCGCCCCGGCGCCGACGGTGCCCTTCGCAGCCGCGTCCACGCCTCGGGGCGAGAGAAACCTCCGTTCAACCGCAGGGGGAAGCCGCAGCCCGGGGCGCCCCAGCCGCCCCCAAAGTCGGAGCACGACGCCCGGCCCCAGGCCCTCCCTCAACTCTGCTCCGGGAGGGCTCCCCGGCGCCGGGGCCGCCGGCGGGTCCGCGTCCTCTCGGCGCGTTTTCCGGGGGGCCGCGGCGGGCCCCGAGCGAGAAAGGGCCCTCGGCCCCGGGGACCAGGCCGGTCCCCGGGGCTGCCCAACGCCGGCCGATTCTCACGAGCGTTCTGCCCAAACCGATCCCGGTTTGGGCAGAACGCTCGTGAGAATCGGCCGGAAAACGCCCGGCGAACTCGCTTCGGGCGCAGCCCGTCTGCGGGGCCGCCCCCCGCGCCTGGCCCGGGACCCCGCGGGGTCGCGCCCGCGCCCCGCCGGAAAGCCCCCCGCGAGTCCGCCGCGCGCGACGCCGACGCCTCCCGCTCCTCAGCGCCCGGGGCTCCCCTCCCTGGCGCGGGCCGGTGGGGCCGGGCGGGCCCCGAGGCCCGGGCTCCAACCCTCGCCTGCCTCCTCAGCCTTCCGAGTCCGGGGTCCTGTGCCCCGGGGCCTCCCCCTGGGCAACCCTGAGTCCCGCGCCCCGAGGCCCCCGACCGCCCCGGCGCCGACGGTGCCCTTCGCAGCCGCGTCCACGCCTCGGGGCGAGAGAAACCTCCGTTCCCCCGCAGGGGGAAGCCGCAGCCCGGGGCGCCCCAGCCGCCCCCAAAGTCGGAGCACGACGCCCGGCCCCAGGCCCTCCCTCAACTCTGCTCCGGGAGGGCTCCCCGGCGCCGGGGCCGCCGGCGGGTCCGCGTCCTCTCGGCGCGTTTTCCGGGGGGCCGCGCCGGGCCCCGAGCGAGAAAGGGCCCTCGGCCCCGGGGACCAGGCCGGTCCCCGGGGCTGCCCAACGCCGGCCGATTCTCACGAGCGTTCTGCCCAAACCGATCCCGGTTTGGGCAGAACGCTCATGAGAATCGGCCGGAAAACGCCCGGCGAACTCGCTTCGGGCGCAGCCCGTCTGCGGGGCCGCCCCCCGCGCCTGGCCCGGGACCCCGCGGGGTCGCGCCCGCGCCCCGCCGGAAAGCCCCCCGCGAGTCCGCCGCGCGCGACGCCGACGCCTCCCGCTCCTCAGCGCCCGGGGCTCCCCTCCCTGGCGCGGGCCGGTGGGGCCGGGCGGGCCCCGAGGCCCGGGCTCCAACCCTCGCCTGCCTCCTCAGCCTTCCGAGTCCGGGGTCCTGTGCCCCGGGGCCTCCCCCTGGGCAACCCTGAGTCCCGCGCCCCGAGGCCCCCGACCGCCCCGGCGCCGACGGTGCCCTTCGCAGCCGCGTCCACGCCTCGGGGCGAGAGAAACCTCCGTTCAACCGCAGGGGGAAGCCGCAGCCCGGGGCGCCCCAGCCGCCCCCAAAGTCGGAGCACGACGCCCGGCCCCAGGCCCTCCCTCAACTCTGCTCCGGGAGGGCTCCCCGGCGCCGGGGCCGCCGGCGGGTCCGCGTCCTCTCGGCGCGTTTTCCGGGGGGCCGCGGCGGGCCCCGAGCGAGAAAGGGCCCTCGGCCCCGGGGACCAGGCCGGTCCCCGGGGCTGCCCAACGCCGGCCGATTCTCACGAGCGTTCTGCCCAAACCGATCCCGGTTTGGGCAGAACGCTCGTGAGAATCGGCCGGAAAACGCCCGGCGAACTCGCTTCGGGCGCAGCCCGTCTGCGGGGCCGCCCCCCGCGCCTGGCCCGGGACCCCGCGGGGTCGCGCCCGCGCCCCGCCGGAAAGCCCCCCGCGAGTCCGCCGCGCGCGACGCCGACGCCTCCCGCTCCTCAGCGCCCGGGGCTCCCCTCCCTGGCGCGGGCCGGTGGGGCCGGGCGGGCCCCGAGGCCCGGGCTCCAACCCTCGCCTGCCTCCTCAGCCTTCCGAGTCCGGGGTCCTGTGCCCCGGGGCCTCCCCCTGGGCAACCCTGAGTCCCGCGCCCCGAGGCCCCCGACCGCCCCGGCGCCGACGGTGCCCTTCGCAGCCGCGTCCACGCCTCGGGGCGAGAGAAACCTCCGTTCAACCGCAGGGGGAAGCCGCAGCCCGGGGCGCCCCAGCCGCCCCCAAAGTCGGAGCACGACGCCCGGCCCCAGGCCCTCCCTCAACTCTGCTCCGGGAGGGCTCCCCGGCGCCGGGGCCGCCGGCGGGTCCGCGTCCTCTCGGCGCGTTTTCCGGGGGGCCGCGGCGGGCCCCGAGCGAGAAAGGGCCCTCGGCCCCGGGGACCAGGCCGGTCCCCGGGGCTGCCCAACGCCGGCCGATTCTCACGAGCGTTCTGCCCAAACCGATCCCGGTTTGGGCAGAACGCTCGTGAGAATCGGCCGGAAAACGCCCGGCGAACTCGCTTCGGGCGCAGCCCGTCTGCGGGGCCGCCCCCCGCGCCTGGCCCGGGACCCCGCGGGGTCGCGCCCGCGCCCCGCCGGAAAGCCCCCCGCGAGTCCGCCGCGCGCGACGCCGACGCCTCCCGCTCCTCAGCGCCCGGGGCTCCCCTCCCTGGCGCGGGCCGGTGGGGCCGGGCGGGCCCCGAGGCCCGGGCTCCAACCCTCGCCTGCCTCCTCAGCCTTCCGAGTCCGGGGTCCTGTGCCCCGGGGCCTCCCCCTGGGCAACCCTGAGTCCCGCGCCCCGAGGCCCCCGACCGCCCCGGCGCCGACGGTGCCCTTCGCAGCCGCGTCCACGCCTCGGGGCGAGAGAAACCTCCGTTCCCCCGCAGGGGGAAGCCGCAGCCCGGGGCGCCCCAGCCGCCCCCAAAGTCGGAGCACGACGCCCGGCCCCAGGCCCTCCCTCAACTCTGCTCCGGGAGGGCTCCCCGGCGCCGGGGCCGCCGGCGGGTCCGCGTCCTCTCGGCGCGTTTTCCGGGGGGCCGCGCCGGGCCCCGAGCGAGAAAGGGCCCTCGGCCCCGGGGACCAGGCCGGTCCCCGGGGCTGCCCAACGCCGGCCGATTCTCACGAGCGTTCTGCCCAAACCGATCCCGGTTTGGGCAGAACGCTCATGAGAATCGGCCGGAAAACGCCCGGCGAACTCGCTTCGGGCGCAGCCCGTCTGCGGGGCCGCCCCCCGCGCCTGGCCCGGGACCCCGCGGGGTCGCGCCCGCGCCCCGCCGGAAAGCCCCCCGCGAGTCCGCCGCGCGCGACGCCGACGCCTCCCGCTCCTCAGCGCCCGGGGCTCCCCTCCCTGGCGCGGGCCGGTGGGGCCGGGCGGGCCCCGAGGCCCGGGCTCCAACCCTCGCCTGCCTCCTCAGCCTTCCGAGTCCGGGGTCCTGTGCCCCGGGGCCTCCCCCTGGGCAACCCTGAGTCCCGCGCCCCGAGGCCCCCGACCGCCCCGGCGCCGACGGTGCCCTTCGCAGCCGCGTCCACGCCTCGGGGCGAGAGAAACCTCCGTTCAACCGCAGGGGGAAGCCGCAGCCCGGGGCGCCCCAGCCGCCCCCAAAGTCGGAGCACGACGCCCGGCCCCAGGCCCTCCCTCAACTCTGCTCCGGGAGGGCTCCCCGGCGCCGGGGCCGCCGGCGGGTCCGCGTCCTCTCGGCGCGTTTTCCGGGGGGCCGCGGCGGGCCCCGAGCGAGAAAGGGCCCTCGGCCCCGGGGACCAGGCCGGTCCCCGGGGCTGCCCAACGCCGGCCGATTCTCACGAGCGTTCTGCCCAAACCGATCCCGGTTTGGGCAGAACGCTCGTGAGAATCGGCCGGAAAACGCCCGGCGAACTCGCTTCGGGCGCAGCCCGTCTGCGGGGCCGCCCCCCGCGCCTGGCCCGGGACCCCGCGGGGTCGCGCCCGCGCCCCGCCGGAAAGCCCCCCGCGAGTCCGCCGCGCGCGACGCCGACGCCTCCCGCTCCTCAGCGCCCGGGGCTCCCCTCCCTGGCGCGGGCCGGTGGGGCCGGGCGGGCCCCGAGGCCCGGGCTCCAACCCTCGCCTGCCTCCTCAGCCTTCCGAGTCCGGGGTCCTGTGCCCCGGGGCCTCCCCCTGGGCAACCCTGAGTCCCGCGCCCCGAGGCCCCCGACCGCCCCGGCGCCGACGGTGCCCTTCGCAGCCGCGTCCACGCCTCGGGGCGAGAGAAACCTCCGTTCCCCCGCAGGGGGAAGCCGCAGCCCGGGGCGCCCCAGCCGCCCCCAAAGTCGGAGCACGACGCCCGGCCCCAGGCCCTCCCTCAACTCTGCTCCGGGAGGGCTCCCCGGCGCCGGGGCCGCCGGCGGGTCCGCGTCCTCTCGGCGCGTTTTCCGGGGGGCCGCGCCGGGCCCCGAGCGAGAAAGGGCCCTCGGCCCCGGGGACCAGGCCGGTCCCCGGGGCTGCCCAACGCCGGCCGATTCTCACGAGCGTTCTGCCCAAACCGATCCCGGTTTGGGCAGAACGCTCGTGAGAATCGGCCGGAAAACGCCCGGCGAACTCGCTTCGGGCGCAGCCCGTCTGCGGGGCCGCCCCCCGCGCCTGGCCCGGGACCCCACGGGGTCGCGCCCGCGCCCCGCCGGAAAGCCCCCCGCGAGTCCGCCGCGCGCGACGCCGACGCCTCCCGCTCCTCAGCGCCCGGGGCTCCCCTCCCTGGCGCGGGCCGGTGGGGCCGGGCGGGCCCCGAGGCCCGGGCTCCAACCCTCGCCTGCCTCCTCAGCCTTCCGAGTCCGGGGTCCTGTGCCCCGGGGCCTCCCCCTGGGCAACCCTGAGTCCCGCGCCCCGAGGCCCCCGACCGCCCCGGCGCCGACGGTGCCCTTCGCAGCCGCGTCCACGCCTCGGGGCGAGAGAAACCTCCGTTCAACCGCAGGGGGAAGCCGCAGCCCGGGGCGCCCCAGCCGCCCCCAAAGTCGGAGCACGACGCCCGGCCCCAGGCCCTCCCTCAACTCTGCTCCGGGAGGGCTCCCCGGCGCCGGGGCCGCCGGCGGGTCCGCGTCCTCTCGGCGCGTTTTCCGGGGGGCCGCGCCGGGCCCCGAGCGAGAAAGGGCCCTCGGCCCCGGGGACCAGGCCGGTCCCCGGGGCTGCCCAACGCCGGCCGATTCTCACGAGCGTTCTGCCCAAACCGATCCCGGTTTGGGCAGAACGCTCGTGAGAATCGGCCGGAAAACGCCCGGCGAACTCGCTTCGGGCGCAGCCCGTCTGCGGGGCCGCCCCCCGCGCCTGGCCCGGGACCCCGCGGGGTCGCGCCCGCGCCCCGCCGGAAAGCCCCCCGCGAGTCCGCCGCGCGCGACGCCGACGCCTCCCGCTCCTCAGCGCCCGGGGCTCCCCTCCCTGGCGCGGGCCGGTGGGGCCGGGCGGGCCCCGAGGCCCGGGCTCCAACCCTCGCCTGCCTCCTCAGCCTTCCGAGTCCGGGGTCCTGTGCCCCGGGGCCTCCCCCTGGGCAACCCTGAGTCCCGCGCCCCGAGGCCCCCGACCGCCCCGGCGCCGACGGTGCCCTTCGCAGCCGCGTCCACGCCTCGGGGCGAGAGAAACCTCCGTTCAACCGCAGGGGGAAGCCGCAGCCCGGGGCGCCCCAGCCGCCCCCAAAGTCGGAGCACGACGCCCGGCCCCAGGCCCTCCCTCAACTCTGCTCCGGGAGGGCTCCCCGGCGCCGGGGCCGCCGGCGGGTCCGCGTCCTCTCGGCGCGTTTTCCGGGGGGCCGCGCCGGGCCCCGAGCGAGAAAGGGCCCTCGGCCCCGGGGACCAGGCCGGTCCCCGGGGCTGCCCAACGCCGGCCGATTCTCACGAGCGTTCTGCCCAAACCGATCCCGGTTTGGGCAGAACGCTCGTGAGAATCGGCCGGAAAACGCCCGGCGAACTCGCTTCGGGCGCAGCCCGTCTGCGGGGCCGCCCCCCGCGCCTGGCCCGGGACCCCGCGGGGTCGCGCCCGCGCCCCGCCGGAAAGCCCCCCGCGAGTCCGCCGCGCGCGACGCCGACGCCTCCCGCTCCTCAGCGCCCGGGGCTCCCCTCCCTGGCGCGGGCCGGTGGGGCCGGGCGGGCCCCGAGGCCCGGGCTCCAACCCTCGCCTGCCTCCTCAGCCTTCCGAGTCCGGGGTCCTGTGCCCCGGGGCCTCCCCCTGGGCAACCCTGAGTCCCGCGCCCCGAGGCCCCCGACCGCCCCGGCGCCGACGGTGCCCTTCGCAGCCGCGTCCACGCCTCGGGGCGAGAGAAACCTCCGTTCAACCGCAGGGGGAAGCCGCAGCCCGGGGCGCCCCAGCCGCCCCCAAAGTCGGAGCACGACGCCCGGCCCCAGGCCCTCCCTCAACTCTGCTCCGGGAGGGCTCCCCGGCGCCGGGGCCGCCGGCGGGTCCGCGTCCTCTCGGCGCGTTTTCCGGGGGGCCGCGGCGGGCCCCGAGCGAGAAAGGGCCCTCGGCCCCGGGGACCAGGCCGGTCCCCGGGGCTGCCCAACGCCGGCCGATTCTCACGAGCGTTCTGCCCAAACCGATCCCGGTTTGGGCAGAACGCTCGTGAGAATCGGCCGGAAAACGCCCGGCGAACTCGCTTCGGGCGCAGCCCGTCTGCGGGGCCGCCCCCCGCGCCTGGCCCGGGACCCCGCGGGGTCGCGCCCGCGCCCCGCCGGAAAGCCCCCCGCGAGTCCGCCGCGCGCGACGCCGACGCCTCCCGCTCCTCAGCGCCCGGGGCTCCCCTCCCTGGCGCGGGCCGGTGGGGCCGGGCGGGCCCCGAGGCCCGGGCTCCAACCCTCGCCTGCCTCCTCAGCCTTCCGAGTCCGGGGTCCTGTGCCCCGGGGCCTCCCCCTGGGCAACCCTGAGTCCCGCGCCCCGAGGCCCCCGACCGCCCCGGCGCCGACGGTGCCCTTCGCAGCCGCGTCCACGCCTCGGGGCGAGAGAAACCTCCGTTCAACCGCAGGGGGAAGCCGCAGCCCGGGGCGCCCCAGCCGCCCCCAAAGTCGGAGCACGACGCCCGGCCCCAGGCCCTCCCTCAACTCTGCTCCGGGAGGGCTCCCCGGCGCCGGGGCCGCCGGCGGGTCCGCGTCCTCTCGGCGCGTTTTCCGGGGGGCCGCGGCGGGCCCCGAGCGAGAAAGGGCCCTCGGCCCCGGGGACCAGGCCGGTCCCCGGGGCTGCCCAACGCCGGCCGATTCTCACGAGCGTTCTGCCCAAACCGATCCCGGTTTGGGCAGAACGCTCGTGAGAATCGGCCGGAAAACGCCCGGCGAACTCGCTTCGGGCGCAGCCCGTCTGCGGGGCCGCCCCCCGCGCCTGGCCCGGGACCCCGCGGGGTCGCGCCCGCGCCCCGCCGGAAAGCCCCCCGCGAGTCCGCCGCGCGCGACGCCGACGCCTCCCGCTCCTCAGCGCCCGGGGCTCCCCTCCCTGGCGCGGGCCGGTGGGGCCGGGCGGGCCCCGAGGCCCGGGCTCCAACCCTCGCCTGCCTCCTCAGCCTTCCGAGTCCGGGGTCCTGTGCCCCGGGGCCTCCCCCTGGGCAACCCTGAGTCCCGCGCCCCGAGGCCCCCGACCGCCCCGGCGCCGACGGTGCCCTTCGCAGCCGCGTCCACGCCTCGGGGCGAGAGAAACCTCCGTTCAACCGCAGGGGGAAGCCGCAGCCCGGGGCGCCCCAGCCGCCCCCAAAGTCGGAGCACGACGCCCGGCCCCAGGCCCTCCCTCAACTCTGCTCCGGGAGGGCTCCCCGGCGCCGGGGCCGCCGGCGGGTCCGCGTCCTCTCGGCGCGTTTTCCGGGGGGCCGCGCCGGGCCCCGAGCGAGAAAGGGCCCTCGGCCCCGGGGACCAGGCCGGTCCCCGGGGCTGCCCAACGCCGGCCGATTCTCACGAGCGTTCTGCCCAAACCGATCCCGGTTTGGGCAGAACGCTCGTGAGAATCGGCCGGAAAACGCCCGGCGAACTCGCTTCGGGCGCAGCCCGTCTGCGGGGCCGCCCCCCGCGCCTGGCCCGGGACCCCGCGGGGTCGCGCCCGCGCCCCGCCGGAAAGCCCCCCGCGAGTCCGCCGCGCGCGACGCCGACGCCTCCCGCTCCTCAGCGCCCGGGGCTCCCCTCCCTGGCGCGGGCCGGTGGGGCCGGGCGGGCCCCGAGGCCCGGGCTCCAACCCTCGCCTGCCTCCTCAGCCTTCCGAGTCCGGGGTCCTGTGCCCCGGGGCCTCCCCCTGGGCAACCCTGAGTCCCGCGCCCCGAGGCCCCCGACCGCCCCGGCGCCGACGGTGCCCTTCGCAGCCGCGTCCACGCCTCGGGGCGAGAGAAACCTCCGTTCAACCGCAGGGGGAAGCCGCAGCCCGGGGCGCCCCAGCCGCCCCCAAAGTCGGAGCACGACGCCCGGCCCCAGGCCCTCCCTCAACTCTGCTCCGGGAGGGCTCCCCGGCGCCGGGGCCGCCGGCGGGTCCGCGTCCTCTCGGCGCGTTTTCCGGGGGGCCGCGCCGGGCCCCGAGCGAGAAAGGGCCCTCGGCCCCGGGGACCAGGCCGGTCCCCGGGGCTGCCCAACGCCGGCCGATTCTCACGAGCGTTCTGCCCAAACCGATCCCGGTTTGGGCAGAACGCTCGTGAGAATCGGCCGGAAAACGCCCGGCGAACTCGCTTCGGGCGCAGCCCGTCTGCGGGGCCGCCCCCCGCGCCTGGCCCGGGACCCCGCGGGGTCGCGCCCGCGCCCCGCCGGAAAGCCCCCCGCGAGTCCGCCGCGCGCGACGCCGACGCCTCCCGCTCCTCAGCGCCCGGGGCTCCCCTCCCTGGCGCGGGCCGGTGGGGCCGGGCGGGCCCCGAGGCCCGGGCTCCAACCCTCGCCTGCCTCCTCAGCCTTCCGAGTCCGGGGTCCTGTGCCCCGGGGCCTCCCCCTGGGCAACCCTGAGTCCCGCGCCCCGAGGCCCCCGACCGCCCCGGCGCCGACGGTGCCCTTCGCAGCCGCGTCCACGCCTCGGGGCGAGAGAAACCTCCGTTCAACCGCAGGGGGAAGCCGCAGCCCGGGGCGCCCCAGCCGCCCCCAAAGTCGGAGCACGACGCCCGGCCCCAGGCCCTCCCTCAACTCTGCTCCGGGAGGGCTCCCCGGCGCCGGGGCCGCCGGCGGGTCCGCGTCCTCTCGGCGCGTTTTCCGGGGGGCCGCGCCGGGCCCCGAGCGAGAAAGGGCCCTCGGCCCCGGGGACCAGGCCGGTCCCCGGGGCTGCCCAACGCCGGCCGATTCTCACGAGCGTTCTGCCCAAACCGATCCCGGTTTGGGCAGAACGCTCGTGAGAATCGGCCGGAAAACGCCCGGCGAACTCGCTTCGGGCGCAGCCCGTCTGCGGGGCCGCCCCCCGCGCCTGGCCCGGGACCCCGCGGGGTCGCGCCCGCGCCCCGCCGGAAAGCCCCCCGCGAGTCCGCCGCGCGCGACGCCGACGCCTCCCGCTCCTCAGCGCCCGGGGCTCCCCTCCCTGGCGCGGGCCGGTGGGGCCGGGCGGGCCCCGAGGCCCGGGCTCCAACCCTCGCCTGCCTCCTCAGCCTTCCGAGTCCGGGGTCCTGTGCCCCGGGGCCTCCCCCTGGGCAACCCTGAGTCCCGCGCCCCGAGGCCCCCGACCGCCCCGGCGCCGACGGTGCCCTTCGCAGCCGCGTCCACGCCTCGGGGCGAGAGAAACCTCCGTTCAACCGCAGGGGGAAGCCGCAGCCCGGGGCGCCCCAGCCGCCCCCAAAGTCGGAGCACGACGCCCGGCCCCAGGCCCTCCCTCAACTCTGCTCCGGGAGGGCTCCCCGGCGCCGGGGCCGCCGGCGGGTCCGCGTCCTCTCGGCGCGTTTTCCGGGGGGCCGCGGCGGGCCCCGAGCGAGAAAGGGCCCTCGGCCCCGGGGACCAGGCCGGTCCCCGGGGCTGCCCAACGCCGGCCGATTCTCACGAGCGTTCTGCCCAAACCGATCCCGGTTTGGGCAGAACGCTCGTGAGAATCGGCCGGAAAACGCCCGGCGAACTCGCTTCGGGCGCAGCCCGTCTGCGGGGCCGCCCCCCGCGCCTGGCCCGGGACCCCGCGGGGTCGCGCCCGCGCCCCGCCGGAAAGCCCCCCGCGAGTCCGCCGCGCGCGACGCCGACGCCTCCCGCTCCTCAGCGCCCGGGGCTCCCCTCCCTGGCGCGGGCCGGTGGGGCCGGGCGGGCCCCGAGGCCCGGGCTCCAACCCTCGCCTGCCTCCTCAGCCTTCCGAGTCCGGGGTCCTGTGCCCCGGGGCCTCCCCCTGGGCAACCCTGAGTCCCGCGCCCCGAGGCCCCCGACCGCCCCGGCGCCGACGGTGCCCTTCGCAGCCGCGTCCACGCCTCGGGGCGAGAGAAACCTCCGTTCCCCCGCAGGGGGAAGCCGCAGCCCGGGGCGCCCCAGCCGCCCCCAAAGTCGGAGCACGACGCCCGGCCCCAGGCCCTCCCTCAACTCTGCTCCGGGAGGGCTCCCCGGCGCCGGGGCCGCCGGCGGGTCCGCGTCCTCTCGGCGCGTTTTCCGGGGGGCCGCGCCGGGCCCCGAGCGAGAAAGGGCCCTCGGCCCCGGGGACCAGGCCGGTCCCCGGGGCTGCCCAACGCCGCCCGATTCTCACGAGCGTTCTGCCCAAACCGATCCCGGTTTGGGCAGAACGCTCGTGAGAATCGGCCGGAAAACGCCCGGCGAACTCGCTTCGGGCGCAGCCCGTCTGCGGGGCCGCCCCCCGCGCCTGGCCCGGGACCCCGCGGGGTCGCGCCCGCGCCCCGCCGGAAAGCCCCCCGCGAGTCCGCCGCGCGCGACGCCGACGCCTCCCGCTCCTCAGCGCCCGGGGCTCCCCTCCCTGGCGCGGGCCGGTGGGGCCGGGCGGGCCCCGAGGCCCGGGCTCCAACCCTCGCCTGCCTCCTCAGCCTTCCGAGTCCGGGGTCCTGTGCCCCGGGGCCTCCCCCTGGGCAACCCTGAGTCCCGCGCCCCGAGGCCCCCGACCGCCCCGGCGCCGACGGTGCCCTTCGCAGCCGCGTCCACGCCTCGGGGCGAGAGAAACCTCCGTTCAACCGCAGGGGGAAGCCGCAGCCCGGGGCGCCCCAGCCGCCCCCAAAGTCGGAGCACGACGCCCGGCCCCAGGCCCTCCCTCAACTCTGCTCCGGGAGGGCTCCCCGGCGCCGGGGCCGCTGGCGGGTCCGCGTCTTCTCGGCGCGTTTTCCGGGGGGCCGCGCCGTGCCCCGAGCGAGAAAGGGCCCTCGGCCCCGGGGAACAGGCCGGTCCCCGGGGCTGCCCAACGCCGGCCGATTCTCAGGAGCGTTCTGCCCAAACCGATCCAGGTTTGGGAAGAACGCTCGTGAGAATCGGCCGGAAAACGCCAGGCGTTCTCGCTTCGGGCGCAGCCCGTCTGCGGGGCCACCCACCGCGCCTGGAACGGGACCCCGCGGGGTCGCGCCCGCACCCCGCCGGAAAGCCCCCCGCGAGTCCGCCGCGCTCGACGCCGACGCCTCCCGCTCCTCAGCGCCCGGGGCTCCCCTCCCTGGCGCGGGCCGGTGGGGCCGGGCGCGCCCCGAGGCCCGGGCTCCAACCCTCGCCTGCCTCCTCAGCCTTCCGAGTCCGGGGTCCTGTGCCCCGGGGCCTCCCCCTGGGCAACCCTGAGTCCCGCGCCCCGAGGCCCCCGACCGCCCCGCAGCCGCGTCCAATCCTCGGGGCGAGAGAAACCTCCGTTCCCCCGCAGGGGCCAACCGCAGCCCGGGGCGCCCCAGCCGCCCCCAAAGTCGGAGGACGACGCCCAGCCGCAGGCCCTCCCTCAACTCTGCTTCGGGAGTGCTCTCCGGCGCCGGGTCCGCCCAAAGACTCTCCTTCTGACTTCACCACTCATGAAACCGCAGAGAAAATAGAGCATGTCCAACCATATATAGCCGTATGAGTGAACCTAGGAAGACAAGCATCCCTTTGATATTGCCCCAAGGCTCCTTGGAATCCTTTTCAATTTTCCCTCTGCCCTCATTGGAAATCTTTGGATGCAAAGACGAATCCATGAGGATCCATCCCCTTGGACAATGGAGAAGCTATCATCCAAGTCTCTATCTGACCACAAACAGCCACCTGCCTCTCGATGCCGGCCATTCCAACACAGCCTAGGGCCAGTGGGATAAACACTGTTGGATGAAGGAATAATTTCTGTGTTCAAAATGCACACCGAGTCAATCTCCTCTTCCCTTTAGAATCCAAGGGATTGCCTAGGAAAAAGATGTTCCAAATACCTTTGTAAGCCAGAAAGAAGCAGAGAAAAGGAGATCCCTGCCAGGTGCTCCCTGCAGAGAATCTCAGGAACTCTGGCACCCACACTAGATATCTTAGAGCTGGTTCCGTGTGCCAATTGTGAGCTCCACTGGAGACAAGACGTAAGCCCAGGGGGTTTGGGGTGAAAGAGAAGTTTTACCTCCCATCCTGGCATGGATGTGCCCCATGGGCCTGCTCTTTTCTCGGACCACTGACTTCCTGGGACAAGCTGCCTGACGGACTCAGACGCTGATTTCCAAACTTCAGGTCTCGTGGAGCCAGAGTGAAGAAGGGTCTTCAGGTGCGGAGAAGCAGGCGCCTCCCACCTAACGCCTGCACACCTGCTCCGATTCCTGGGAGAAGGAGAGACACATGCTTGTTTCTTAAGTGGTCATTGACTTCCTTCTAAAGCCGACCAATGCCCTTGTCCTTTGTGGAGAAAGAAACATGCTCTTCCAAACACTCGACTCCTCGGTTCCAAGTGCACCGTGAGTCGGGTTTGGTTCCCCCCGGCTCCAGAGCCCAACTGGGCGGACCCTCCGGAACCACTCTGACAGCAGATGGCCAGCAAACCTGGGGAAAGGGGCACAGTGCTGTGTGGGGGCTCGGCTCCAGGGTCTCTTATGCCCACTCTTGAACCTGGGGAATCAGAGACTATACAGCTCAGCACTCCGTCCTGGAGAAACAAGCTGCAGTGCCTCACGATCCAGGGTCTCTCACCCGGCACCTCCCCACGGCCCCCAGAGCCAGCAGGCTGCACGGACTCCTCTTCCAGGGTGTTTCCCAGGGCAGCTCGCCACTGCCTCCAGTGGTGGCAAGCAGCATCGCCACGTCTTCCAGGGTCTCTGGCGCCACGGCTCACCGCTCCCTCCAGTGGCGTGAACTGGCACTGCGGGGCTTTCCACAGACTCCTAAGGCAGCTCCCTAACCCTCCACAGGTCTGAAGCCACACTGGCACGGTCCCTCCAGATTGGGGACCTCTGGGCCACACCCCAGGAACCCACCTGCCACCCAGGAGGAAACTGTACCTTTTGAAGCTGCGCAGAGCCCTCAGAATGGAAAAAACCCACATGCATCCCAGGGGACACCCCCAAATTGGACGGTCCCCACAGTCACAAACGCACACCCTGATGTGCTTCCTGACCCCCAGGTTCGATTCAGCAACTGGGGATCCAGCCTCAGCACCAGGAGGTAGGGCCTGGATCCCCCTAAGCCCTAACCCAAACTCTGGGTTGTGTTTTCAGGCTTCCGTGCCCAGAGACATGGCCAACAATCCCTCCAGAGTGGGACCCCCTGAGCCTCAACCAAGGACTCCGCCTACCATCCAGGAGAAAACCATGCCGTTCGGAGCGACCCAGAACCCTCAGACCAGGAGAAACCCACATGCATTCCAGAGGACACCCTCACCTCTGATGGCCCACATGGCAACAAAACCCAGAGACGGACATACCGCTTGACCACCGTCCTTGACTCAGCCCATGGGGGATCCCACCTCAAAGCCCCACTAAAGCCAACCCCAATATTAGTGGCCCACCCAGCCATGAAGCCGGATCTGCCAACCAGCCAGGCACATACCCTCACCTCAGCCCTGAGGGGACGACACCGCAGTGCTGTCAGATAGGGCCTTCCATGCCCCTGGGCCCTAAGCCAAACGATAGGTCAGGTGTACAGGTTTCTGTGCCCAGAGGACTGGCTCCTAAGCCCGTCCGAGTGGGGATGCCTGAGACTCGAACCGGCACATTGCCAGCTTCCTACATGGAAACTGTCATTTGAAGATGAGCAGAAAACAGAGAGCAGGAGAAAACTGTATGATACTGGGTCACCACCAGCATTTGCACACCCCATAGACACAAAACAGAAATGTACCGGTGGTCCGTGTCATCTGGGACATTTTCTGGGTGGATGGGACATTTTCTGGGTGGAAGGCCCCCACGCCTGACCCGGGATCCCACCTGGACGCATCCGCACCCCTCCGGAAAGCATCCCGCGAGTCGGACGCGGGCGACGCCAAAGCCTCCCGCTCCACAGCGCCCGGGACTCCCCTCCCTGGCGCGGGCAGGAAGGGCCGGGTGGGCCCCGAGGCCCGGGCTCCAACCCTCGCCCGCCTCCTCAGACTTTCGAGTCCGGGGTCCTGTGCCCCGGGGCCTCCCCCTGGGCAACCCTGAGTCCCGCGCCCCGAGGCCCCCGACCCCCCCGGCGCCGCCGGTGCCCTTCGCAGCCGCGTCCACGCCTCGGGGCGAGAGAAACCTCCGTTCCCCCGCAGGGGGAAGCCGCAGAACGGGGCGCCCCAGCCGCCCCCAAAGTCGGAGCACGACGCCCGGCCCCAGGCCCTCCCTCAACTCTGCTCCGGGAGGGCTCCCCGGCGCCGGGGCCCCAGGCGGGTCTGCGTCCCCTCGGCGTGTTTTCCGGGGGGCCGCGCCGGGCCCCGAGCGAGAAAGGGCCTTCGGCCCCGGGGACCAGGCCGGTCCCCGGGTCTGCCCAACGCCGGCCGATTCTCAGGAGCGTTCTGCCCAAACCGATCCCGGTTTGGGAAGAACGCTCGTGAGAATCGGCCGGAAAACGCCCGGCGAACTCGCTTCGGGCGCAGCCCTTCTGCGGGGCCGCCCCCCGCGCCTGGCCCGGGACTCCGCGGGGTCGCGCCCGCGCCCCGCCGGAAAGCCCCCCGCGAGTCCGCCGCGCGCGACGCCGACGCCTGCCGCTCCTCAGCGCCCGGGGCTCCCCTCCCTGGCGCGGGCCGGTGGGGCCTGGCGGGCCCCGAGGCCCGGGCTCCAACCCTCGCCTGCCTCCTCAGCCTTCCGATTCCGGGGTCCTGTGCCCCGGGGCCTCCCCCTGGGCAACCCTGAGTCCCGCGCCCCGAGGCCCCCGACCGCCCCGGCGCCGACGGTGCCCTTCGCAGCCGCGTCCACGCCTCGGGGCGAGAGAAACCTCCGTTCCCCCGCAGGGGGAAGCCGCAGCCCGGGGCGCCCCAGCCGCCCCCAAAGTCGGAGCACGACGCCCGGCCCCAGGCCCTCCCTCAACTCTGCTCCGGGAGGGCTCCCCGGCGCCGGGGCCCCAGGCGGGTCCGCGTCCCCTCGGCGTGTTTTCCGGGGGGCCGCGCCGGGCCCCGAGCGAGAAAGGGCCCTCGGCCCCCGGGACCAGGCCGGTCCCCGGGGCTGCCCAACGCCGGCCGATTCTCACGAGCGTTCTGCCCAAACCGATCCCGGTTTGGGCAGAACGCTCGTGAGAATCGGCCGGAAAACGCCCGGCGAACTCGCTTCGGGCGCAGCCCGTCTGCGGGGCCGCCCCCCGCGCCTGGCCCGGGACCCCGTGGGGTCGCGCCCCCGCCACGCCGGAAAGCCCCCCGCGAGTCCGCCGCGCGCGACGCCGACGCCTCCCGCTCCTCAGCGCCCGGGGCTCCCCTCCCTGGCGCGGGCCGGTGGGGCCGGGCGGGCCGCGAGGCCCGGGCTCCAACCCTCGCCTGCCTCCTCAGCCTTCCGAGTCCGGGGTCCTGTGCCCCGGGGCCTCCCCCGGGCAACCCTGAGTCCAGCGCCCCGAGGCCCCCGACCGCCCCGGCGCCGACGGTGCCCTTCGCAGCCGCGTCCACGCCTCGGGGCGAGAGAAACCTCCGTTCCCCCGCAGGGGGAAGCCGCAGCCCGGGGCGCCCCAGCCGCCCCCAAAGTCGGAGCACGACGCCCGGCCCCAGGCCCTCCCTCAACTCTGCTCCGGGAGGGCTCCCCGGCGCCGGGGCCGCCGGTGGGTCCGCGTCCTCTCGGCGCGTTTTCCGGGGGGCCGCGGCGGGCCCCGAGCGAGAAAGGGCCCTCGGCCCCGGGGACCAGGCCGGTCCCCGGGGCTGCCCAACGCCGGCCGATTCTCACGAGCGTTCTGCCCAAACCGATCCCGGTTTGGGCAGAACGCTCGTGAGAATCGGCCGGAAAACGCCCGGCGAACTCGCTTCGGGCGCAGCCCGTCTGCGGGGCCGCCCCCCGCGCCTGGCCCGGGACCCCGCGGGGTCGCGCCCGCGCCCCGCCGGAAAGCCCCCCGCGAGTCCGCCGCGCGCGACGCCGACGCCTCCCGCTCCTCAGCGCCCGGGGCTCCCCTCCCTGGCGCGGGCCGGTGGGGCCGGGCGGGCCCCGAGGCCCGGGCTCCAACCCTCGCCTGCCTCCTCAGCCTTCCGAGTCCGGGGTCCTGTGCCCCGGGGCCTCCCCCTGGGCAACCCTGAGTCCCGCGCCCCGAGGCCCCCGACCGCCCCGGCGCCGACGGTGCCCTTCGCAGCCGCGTCCACGCCTCGGGGCGAGAGAAACCTCCGTTCCCCCGCAGGGGGAAGCCGCAGCCCGGGGCGCCCCAGCCGCCCCCAAAGTCGGAGCACGACGCCCGGCCCCAGGCCCTCCCTCAACTCTGCTCCGGGAGGGCTCCCCGGCGCCGGGGCCGCCGGCGGGTCCGCGTCCTCTCGGCGCGTTTTCCGGGGGGCCGCGGCGGGCCCCGAGCGAGAAAGGGCCCTCGGCCCCGGGGACCAGGCCGGTCCCCGGGGCTGCCCAACGCCGGCCGATTCTCACGAGCGTTCTGCCCAAACCGATCCCGGTTTGGGCAGAACGCTCGTGAGAATCGGCCGGAAAACGCCCGGCGAACTCGCTTCGGGCGCAGCCCGTCTGCGGGGCCGCCCCCCGCGCCTGGCCCGGGACCCCGCGGGGTCGCGCCCGCGCCCCGCCGGAAAGCCCCCCGCGAGTCCGCCGCGCGCGACGCCGACGCCTCCCGCTCCTCAGCGCCCGGGGCTCCCCTCCCTGGCGCGGGCCGGTGGGGCCGGGCGGGCCCCGAGGCCCGGGCTCCAACCCTCGCCTGCCTCCTCAGCCTTCCGAGTCCGGGGTCCTGTGCCCCGGGGCCTCCCCCTGGGCAACCCTGAGTCCCGCGCCCCGAGGCCCCCGACCGCCCCGGCGCCGACGGTGCCCTTCGCAGCCGCGTCCACGCCTCGGGGCGAGAGAAACCTCCGTTCCCCCGCAGGGGGAAGCCGCAGCCCGGGGCGCCCCAGCCGCCCCCAAAGTCGGAGCACGACGCCCGGCCCCAGGCCCTCCCTCAACTCTGCTCCGGGAGGGCTCCCCGGCGCCGGGGCCGCCGGCGGGTCCGCGTATTCTCGGCGCGTTTTCCGGGGGGCCGCGGCGGGCCCCGAGCGAGAAAGGGCCCTCGGCCCCGGGGACCAGGCCGGTCCCCGGGGCTGCCCAACGCCGGCCGATTCTCACGAGCGTTCTGCCCAAACCGATCCCGGTTTGGGCAGAACGCTCGTGAGAATCGGCCGGAAAACGCCCGGCGAACTCGCTTCGGGCGCAGCCCGTCTGCGGGGCCGCCCCCCGCGCCTGGCCCGGGACCCCGCGGGGTCGCGCCCGCGCCCCGCCGGAAA
The DNA here is from genome assembly GCF_963455335.1 of Martes martes. Classification (NCBI taxonomy): domain Eukaryota; kingdom Metazoa; phylum Chordata; class Mammalia; order Carnivora; family Mustelidae; genus Martes; species Martes martes. The sequence goes on from NW_027666548.1 coordinate 71,393, forward strand.
GCCCCCCGCGAGTCCGCCGCGCGCGACGCCGACGCCTCCCGCTCCTCAGCGCCCGGGGCTCCCCTCCCTGGCGCGGGCCGGTGGGGCCGGGCGGGCCCCGAGGCCCGGGCTCCAACCCTCGCCTGCCTCCTCAGCCTTCCGAGTCCGGGGTCCTGTGCCCCGGGGCCTCCCCCTGGGCAACCCTGAGTCCCGCGCCCCGAGGCCCCCGACCGCCCCGGCGCCGACGGTGCCCTTCGCAGCCGCGTCCACGCCTCGGGGCGAGAGAAACCTCCGTTCCCCCGCAGGGGGAAGCCGCAGCCCGGGGCGCCCCAGCCGCCCCCAAAGTCGGAGCACGACGCCCGGCCCCAGGCCCTCCCTCAACTCTGCTCCGGGAGGGCTCCCCGGCGCCGGGGCCGCCGGCGGGTCTGCGTCCTCTCGGCGCGTTTTCCGGGGGGCCGCGCCGGGCCCCGAGCGAGAAAGGGCCCTCGGCCCCGGGGACCAGGCCGGTCCCCGGGGTTGCCCAACGCCGGCCGATTCTCACGAGCGTTCTGCCCAAACCGATCCCGGTTTGGGCAGAACGCTCGTGAGAATCGGCCGGAAAACGCCCGGCGAACTCGCTTCGGGCGCAGCCCGTCTGCGGGGCCGCCCCCCGCGCCTGGCCCGGGACCCCGCGGGGTCGCGCCCGCGCCCCGCCGGAAAGCCCCACGCGAGTCCGCCGCGCGCGACGCCGACGCCTCCCGCTCCTCAGCGCCCGGGGCTCCCCTCCCTGGCGCGGGCCGGTGGGGCCGGGCGGGCCCCGAGGCCCGGGCTCCAACCCTCGCCTGCCTCCTCAGCCTTCCGAGTCCGGGGTCCTGTGCCCCGGGGCCTCCCCCTGGGCAACCCTGAGTCCCGCGCCCCGAGGCCCCCGACCGCCCCGGCGCCGACGGTGCCCTTCGCAGCCGCGTCCACGCCTCGGGGCGAGAGAAACCTCCGTTCCCCCGCAGGGGGAAGCCGCAGCCCGGGGCGCCCCAGCCGCCCCCAAAGTCGGAGCACGACGCCCGGCCCCAGGCCCTCCCTCAACTCTGCTCCGGGAGGGCTCCCCGGCGCCGGGGCCGCCGGCGGGTCCGCGTCCTCTCGGCGCGTTTTCCGGGGGGCCGCGGCGGGCCCCGAGCGAGAAAGGGCCCTCGGCCCCGGGGACCAGGCCGGTCCCCGGGGCTGCCCAACGCCGGCCGATTCTCACGAGCGTTCTGCCCAAACCGATCCCGGTTTGGGCAGAACGCTCGTGAGAATCGGCCGGAAAACGCCCGGCGAACTCGCTTCGGGCGCAGCCCGTCTGCGGGGCCGCCCCCCGCGCCTGGCCCGGGACCCCGCGGGGTCGCGCCCGCGCCCCGCCGGAAAGCCCCCCGCGAGTCCGCCGCGCGCGACGCCGACGCCTCCCGCTCCTCAGCGCCCGGGGCTCCCCTCCCTGGCGCGGGCCGGTGGGGCCGGGCGGGCCCCGAGGCCCGGGCTCCAACCCTCGCCTGCCTCCTCAGCCTTCCGAGTCCGGGGTCCTGTGCCCCGGGGCCTCCCCCTGGGCAACCCTGAGTCCCGCGCCCCGAGGCCCCCGACCGCCCCGGCGCCGACGGTGCCCTTCGCAGCCGCGTCCACGCCTCGGGGCGAGAGAAACCTCCGTTCCCCCGCAGGGGGAAGCCGCAGCCCGGGGCGCCCCAGCCGCCCCCAAAGTCGGAGCACGACGCCCGGCCCCAGGCCCTCCCTCAACTCTGCTCCGGGAGGGCTCCCCGGCGCCGGGGCCGCCGGCGGGTCCGCGTCCTCTCGGCGCGTTTTCCGGGGGGCCGCGCCGGGCCCCGAGCGAGAAAGGGCCCTCGGCCCCGGGGACCAGGCCGGTCCCCGGGGCTGCCCAACGCCGGCCGATTCTCACGAGCGTTCTGCCCAAACCGATCCCGGTTTGGGCAGAACGCTCGTGAGAATCGGCCGGAAAACGCCCGGCGAACTCGCTTCGGGCGCAGCCCGTCTGCGGGGCCGCCCCCCGCGCCTGGCCCGGGACCCCGCGGGGTCGCGCCCGCGCCCCGCCGGAAAGCCCCCCGCGAGTCTGCCGCGCGCGACGCCGACGCCTCCCGCTCCTCAGCGCCCGGGGCTCCCCTCCCTGGCGCGGGCCGGTGGGGCCGGGCGGGCCCCGAGGCCCGGGCTCCAACCCTCGCCTGCCTCCTCAGCCTTCCGAGTCCGGGGTCCTGTGCCCCGGGGCCTCCCCCTGGGCAACCCTGAGTCCCGCGCCCCGAGGCCCCCGACCGCCCCGGCGCCGACGGTGCCCTTCGCAGCCGCGTCCACGCCTCGGGGCGAGAGAAACCTCCGTTCCCCCGCAGGGGGAAGCCGCAGCCCGGGGCGCCCCAGCCGCCCCCAAAGTCGGAGCACGACGCCCGGCCCCAGGCCCTCCCTCAACTCTGCTCCGGGAGGGCTCCCCGGCGCCGGGGCCGCCGGCGGGTCCGCGTCCTCTCGGCGCGTTTTCCGGGGGGCCGCGCCGGGCCCCGAGCGAGAAAGGGCCCTCGGCCCCGGGGACCAGGCCGGTCCCCGGGGCTGCCCAACGCCGGCCGATTCTCACGAGCGTTCTGCCCAAACCGATCCCGGTTTGGGCAGAACGCTCGTGAGAATCGGCCGGAAAACGCCCGGCGAACTCGCTTCGGGCGCAGCCCGTCTGCGGGGCCGCCCCCCGCGCCTGGCCCGGGACCCCGCGGGGTCGCGCCCGCGCCCCGCCGGAAAGCCCCCCGCGAGTCCGCCGCGCGCGACGCCGACGCCTCCCGCTCCTCAGCGCCCGGGGCTCCCCTCCCTGGCGCGGGCCGGTGGGGCCGGGCGGGCCCCGAGGCCCGGGCTCCAACCCTCGCCTGCCTCCTCAGCCTTCCGAGTCCGGGGTCCTGTGCCCCGGGGCCTCCCCCTGGGCAACCCTGAGTCCCGCGCCCCGAGGCCCCCGACCGCCCCGGCGCCGACGGTGCCCTTCGCAGCCGCGTCCACGCCTCGGGGCGAGAGAAACCTCCGTTCCCCCGCAGGGGGAAGCCGCAGCCCGGGGCGCCCCAGCCGCCCCCAAAGTCGGAGCACGACGCCCGGCCCCAGGCCCTCCCTCAACTCTGCTCCGGGAGGGCTCCCCGGCGCCGGGGCCGCCGGCGGGTCCGCGTCCTCTCGGCGCGTTTTCCGGGGGGCCGCGCCGGGCCCCGAGCGAGAAAGGGCCCTCGGCCCCGGGGACCAGGCCGGTCCCCGGGGCTGCCCAACGCCGGCCGATTCTCACGAGCGTTCTGCCCAAACCGATCCCGGTTTGGGCAGAACGCTCGTGAGAATCGGCCGGAAAACGCCCGGCGAACTCGCTTCGGGCGCAGCCCGTCTGCGGGGCCGCCCCCCGCGCCTGGCCCGGGACCCCGCGGGGTCGCGCCCGCGCCCCGCCGGAAAGCCCCCCGCGAGTCCGCCGCGCGCGACGCCGACGCCTCCCGCTCCTCAGCGCCCGGGGCTCCCCTCCCTGGCGCGGGCCGGTGGGGCCGGGCGGGCCCCGAGGCCCGGGCTCCAACCCTCGCCTGCCTCCTCAGCCTTCCGAGTCCGGGGTCCTGTGCCCCGGGGCCTCCCCCTGGGCAACCCTGAGTCCCGCGCCCCGAGGCCCCCGACCGCCCCGGCGCCGACGGTGCCCTTCGCAGCCGCGTCCACGCCTCGGGGCGAGAGAAACCTCCGTTCAACCGCAGGGGGAAGCCGCAGCCCGGGGCGCCCCAGCCGCCCCCAAAGTCGGAGCACGACGCCCGGCCCCAGGCCCTCCCTCAACTCTGCTCCGGGAGGGCTCCCCGGCGCCGGGGCCGCCGGCGGGTCCGCGTCCTCTCGGCGCGTTTTCCGGGGGGCCGCGCCGGGCCCCGAGCGAGAAAGGGCCCTCGGCCCCGGGGACCAGGCCGGTCCCCGGGGCTGCCCAACGCCGGCCGATTCTCACGAGCGTTCTGCCCAAACCGATCCCGGTTTGGGCAGAACGCTCGTGAGAATCGGCCGGAAAACGCCCGGCGAACTCGCTTCGGGCGCAGCCCGTCTGCGGGGCCGCCTCCCGCGCCTGGCCCGGGACCCCGCGGGGTCGCGCCCGCGCCCCGCCGGAAAGCCCCCCGCGAGTCCGCCGCGCGCGACGCCGACGCCTCCCGCTCCTCAGCGCCCGGGGCTCCCCTCCCTGGCGCGGGCCGGTGGGGCCGGGCGGGCCCCGAGGCCCGGGCTCCAACCCTCGCCTGCCTCCTCAGCCTTCCGAGTCCGGGGTCCTGTGCCCCGGGGCCTCCCCCTGGGCAACCCTGAGTCCCGCGCCCCGAGGCCCCCGACCGCCCCGGCGCCGACGGTGCCCTTCGCAGCCGCGTCCACGCCTCGGGGCGAGAGAAACCTCCGTTCAACCGCAGGGGGAAGCCGCAGCCCGGGGCGCCCCAGCCGCCCCCAAAGTCGGAGCACGACGCCCGGCCCCAGGCCCTCCCTCAACTCTGCTCCGGGAGGGCTCCCCGGCGCCGGGGCCGCCGGCGGGTCCGCGTCCTCTCGGCGCGTTTTCCGGGGGGCCGCGCCGGGCCCCGAGCGAGAAAGGGCCCTCGGCCCCGGGGACCAGGCCGGTCCCCGGGGCTGCCCAACGCCGGCCGATTCTCACGAGCGTTCTGCCCAAACCGATCCCGGTTTGGGCAGAACGCTCGTGAGAATCGGCCGGAAAACGCCCGGCGAACTCGCTTCGGGCGCAGCCCGTCTGCGGGGCCGCCCCCCGCGCCTGGCCCGGGACCCCGCGGGGTCGCGCCCGCGCCCCGCCGGAAAGCCCCCCGCGAGTCCGCCGCGCGCGACGCCGACGCCTCCCGCTCCTCAGCGCCCGGGGCTCCCCTCCCTGGCGCGGGCCGGTGGGGCCGGGCGGGCCCCGAGGCCCGGGCTCCAACCCTCGCCTGCCTCCTCAGCCTTCCGAGTCCGGGGTCCTGTGCCCCGGGGCCTCCCCCTGGGCAACCCTGAGTCCCGCGCCCCGAGGCCCCCGACCGCCCCGGCGCCGACGGTGCCCTTCGCAGCCGCGTCCACGCCTCGGGGCGAGAGAAACCTCCGTTCAACCGCAGGGGGAAGCCGCAGCCCGGGGCGCCCCAGCCGCCCCCAAAGTCGGAGCACGACGCCCGGCCCCAGGCCCTCCCTCAACTCTGCTCCGGGAGGGCTCCCCGGCGCCGGGGCCGCCGGCGGGTCCGCGTCCTCTCGGCGCGTTTTCCGGGGGGCCGCGGCGGGCCCCGAGCGAGAAAGGGCCCTCGGCCCCGGGGACCAGGCCGGTCCCCGGGGCTGCCCAACGCCGGCCGATTCTCACGAGCGTTCTGCCCAAACCGATCCCGGTTTGGGCAGAACGCTCGTGAGAATCGGCCGGAAAACGCCCGGCGAACTCGCTTCGGGCGCAGCCCGTCTGCGGGGCCGCCCCCCGCGCCTGGCCCGGGACCCCGCGGGGTCGCGCCCGCGCCCCGCCGGAAAGCCCCCCGCGAGTCCGCCGCGCGCGACGCCGACGCCTCCCGCTCCTCAGCGCCCGGGGCTCCCCTCCCTGGCGCGGGCCGGTGGGGCCGGGCGGGCCCCGAGGCCCGGGCTCCAACCCTCGCCTGCCTCCTCAGCCTTCCGAGTCCGGGGTCCTGTGCCCCGGGGCCTCCCCCTGGGCAACCCTGAGTCCCGCGCCCCGAGGCCCCCGACCGCCCCGGCGCCGACGGTGCCCTTCGCAGCCGCGTCCACGCCTCGGGGCGAGAGAAACCTCCGTTCAACCGCAGGGGGAAGCCGCAGCCCGGGGCGCCCCAGCCGCCCCCAAAGTCGGAGCACGACGCCCGGCCCCAGGCCCTCCCTCAACTCTGCTCCGGGAGGGCTCCCCGGCGCCGGGGCCGCCGGCGGGTCCGCGTCCTCTCGGCGCGTTTTCCGGGGGGCCGCGCCGGGCCCCGAGCGAGAAAGGGCCCTCGGCCCCGGGGACCAGGCCGGTCCCCGGGGCTGCCCAACGCCGGCCGATTCTCACGAGCGTTCTGCCCAAACCGATCCCGGTTTGGGCAGAACGCTCGTGAGAATCGGCCGGAAAACGCCCGGCGAACTCGCTTCGGGCGCAGCCCGTCTGCGGGGCCGCCCCCCGCGCCTGGCCCGGGACCCCGCGGGGTCGCGCCCGCGCCCCGCCGGAAAGCCCCCCGCGAGTCCGCCGCGCGCGACGCCGACGCCTCCCGCTCCTCAGCGCCCGGGGCTCCCCTCCCTGGCGCGGGCCGGTGGGGCCGGGCGGGCCCCGAGGCCCGGGCTCCAACCCTCGCCTGCCTCCTCAGCCTTCCGAGTCCGGGGTCCTGTGCCCCGGGGCCTCCCCCTGGGCAACCCTGAGTCCCGCGCCCCGAGGCCCCCGACCGCCCCGGCGCCGACGGTGCCCTTCGCAGCCGCGTCCACGCCTCGGGGCGAGAGAAACCTCCGTTCAACCGCAGGGGGAAGCCGCAGCCCGGGGCGCCCCAGCCGCCCCCAAAGTCGGAGCACGACGCCCGGCCCCAGGCCCTCCCTCAACTCTGCTCCGGGAGGGCTCCCCGGCGCCGGGGCCGCCGGCGGGTCCGCGTCCTCTCGGCGCGTTTTCCGGGGGGCCGCGCCGGGCCCCGAGCGAGAAAGGGCCCTCGGCCCCGGGGACCAGGCCGGTCCCCGGGGCTGCCCAACGCCGGCCGATTCTCACGAGCGTTCTGCCCAAACCGATCCCGGTTTGGGCAGAACGCTCGTGAGAATCGGCCGGAAAACGCCCGGCGAACTCGCTTCGGGCGCAGCCCGTCTGCGGGGCCGCCCCCCGCGCCTGGCCCGGGACCCCGCGGGGTCGCGCCCGCGCCCCGCCGGAAAGCCCCCCGCGAGTCCGCCGCGCGCGACGCCGACGCCTCCCGCTCCTCAGCGCCCGGGGCTCCCCTCCCTGGCGCGGGCCGGTGGGGCCGGGCGGGCCCCGAGGCCCGGGCTCCAACCCTCGCCTGCCTCCTCAGCCTTCCGAGTCCGGGGTCCTGTGCCCCGGGGCCTCCCCCTGGGCAACCCTGAGTCCCGCGCCCCGAGGCCCCCGACCGCCCCGGCGCCGACGGTGCCCTTCGCAGCCGCGTCCACGCCTCGGGGCGAGAGAAACCTCCGTTCCCCCGCAGGGGGAAGCCGCAGCCCGGGGCGCCCCAGCCGCCCCCAAAGTCGGAGCACGACGCCCGGCCCCAGGCCCTCCCTCAACTCTGCTCCGGGAGGGCTCCCCGGCGCCGGGGCCGCCGGCGGGTCCGCGTCCTCTCGGCGCGTTTTCCGGGGGGCCGCGCCGGGCCCCGAGCGAGAAAGGGCCCTCGGCCCCGGGGACCAGGCCGGTCCCCGGGGCTGCCCAACGCCGGCCGATTCTCACGAGCGTTCTGCCCAAACCGATCCCGGTTTGGGCAGAACGCTCGTGAGAATCGGCCGGAAAACGCCCGGCGAACTCGCTTCGGGCGCAGCCCGTCTGCGGGGCCGCCCCCCGCGCCTGGCCCGGGACCCCGCGGGGTCGCGCCCGCGCCCCGCCGGAAAGCCCCCCGCGAGTCCGCCGCGCGCGACGCCGACGCCTCCCGCTCCTCAGCGCCCGGGGCTCCCCTCCCTGGCGCGGGCCGGTGGGGCCGGGCGGGCCCCGAGGCCCGGGCTCCAACCCTCGCCTGCCTCCTCAGCCTTCCGAGTCCGGGGTCCTGTGCCCCGGGGCCTCCCCCTGGGCAACCCTGAGTCCCGCGCCCCGAGGCCCCCGACCGCCCCGGCGCCGACGGTGCCCTTCGCAGCCGCGTCCACGCCTCGGGGCGAGAGAAACCTCCGTTCAACCGCCGGGGGAAGCCGCAGCCCGGGGCGCCCCAGCCGCCCCCAAAGTCGGAGCACGACGCCCGGCCCCAGGCCCTCCCTCAACTCTGCTCCGGGAGGGCTCCCCGGCGCCGGGGCCGCCGGCGGGTCCGCGTCCTCTCGGCGCGTTTTCCGGGGGGCCGCGCCGGGCCCCGAGCGAGAAAGGGCCCTCGGCCCCGGGGACCAGGCCGGTCCCCGGGGCTGCCCAACGCCGGCCGATTCTCACGAGCGTTCTGCCCAAACCGGGATCGGTTTGGGCAGAACGCTCGTGAGAATCGGCCGGAAAACGCCCGGCGAACTCGCTTCGGGCGCAGCCCGTCTGCGGGGCCGCCCCCCGCGCCTGGCCCGGGACCCCGCGGGGTCGCGCCCGCGCCCCGCCGGAAAGCCCCCCGCGAGTCCGCCGCGCGCGACGCCGACGCCTCCCGCTCCTCAGCGCCCGGGGCTCCCCTCCCTGGCGCGGGCCGGTGGGGCCGGGCGGGCCCCGAGGCCCGGGCTCCAACCCTCGCCTGCCTCCTCAGCCTTCCGAGTCCGGGGTCCTGTGCCCCGGGGCCTCCCCCTGGGCAACCCTGAGTCCCGCGCCCCGAGGCCCCCGACCGCCCCGGCGCCGACGGTGCCCTTCGCAGCCGCGTCCACGCCTCGGGGCGAGAGAAACCTCCGTTCCCCCGCAGGGGGAAGCCGCAGCCCGGGGCGCCCCAGCCGCCCCCAAAGTCGGAGCACGACGCCCGGCCCCAGGCCCTCCCTCAACTCTGCTCCGGGAGGGCTCCCCGGCGCCGGGGCCGCCGGCGGGTCCGCGTCCTCTCGGCGCGTTTTCCGGGGGGCCGCGGCGGGCCCCGAGCGAGAAAGGGCCCTCGGCCCCGGGGACCAGGCCGGTCCCCGGGGCTGCCCAACGCCGGCCGATTCTCACGAGCGTTCTGCCCAAACCGATCCCGGTTTGGGCAGAACGCTCGTGAGAATCGGCCGGAAAACGCCCGGCGAACTCGCTTCGGGCGCAGCCCGTCTGCGGGGCCGCCCCCCGCGCCTGGCCCGGGACCCCGCGGGGTCGCGCCCGCGCCCCGCCGGAAAGCCCCCCGCGAGTCCGCCGCGCGCGACGCCGACGCCTCCCGCTCCTCAGCGCCCGGGGCTCCCCTCCCTGGCGCGGGCCGGTGGGGCCGGGCGGGCCCCGAGGCCCGGGCTCCAACCCTCGCCTGCCTCCTCAGCCTTCCGAGTCCGGGGTCCTGTGCCCCGGGGCCTCCCCCTGGGCAACCCTGAGTCCCGCGCCCCGAGGCCCCCGACCGCCCCGGCGCCGACGGTGCCCTTCGCAGCCGCGTCCACGCCTCGGGGCGAGAGAAACCTCCGTTCAACCGCAGGGGGAAGCCGCAGCCCGGGGCGCCCCAGCCGCCCCCAAAGTCGGAGCACGACGCCCGGCCCCAGGCCCTCCCTCAACTCTGCTCCGGGAGGGCTCCCCGGCGCCGGGGCCGCCGGCGGGTCCGCGTCCTCTCGGCGCGTTTTCCGGGGGGCCGCGCCGGGCCCCGAGCGAGAAAGGGCCCTCGGCCCCGGGGACCAGGCCGGTCCCCGGGGCTGCCCAACGCCGGCCGATTCTCACGAGCGTTCTGCCCAAACCGATCCCGGTTTGGGCAGAACGCTCGTGAGAATCGGCCGGAAAACGCCCGGCGAACTCGCTTCGGGCGCAGCCCGTCTGCGGGGCCGCCCCCCGCGCCTGGCCCGGGACCCCGCGGGGTCGCGCCCGCGCCCCGCCGGAAAGCCCCCCGCGAGTCCGCCGCGCGCGACGCCGACGCCTCCCGCTCCTCAGCGCCCGGGGCTCCCCTCCCTGGCGCGGGCCGGTGGGGCCGGGCGGGCCCCGAGGCCCGGGCTCCAACCATCGCCTGCCTCCTCAGCCTTCCGAGTCCGGGGTCCTGTGCCCCGGGGCCTCCCCCTGGGCAACCCTGAGTCCCGCGCCCCGAGGCCCCCGACCGCCCCGGCGCCGACGGTGCCCTTCGCAGCCGCGTCCACGCCTCGGGGCGAGAGAAACCTCCGTTCAACCGCAGGGGGAAGCCGCAGCCCGGGGCGCCCCAGCCGCCCCCAAAGTCGGAGCACGACGCCCGGCCCCAGGCCCTCCCTCAACTCTGCTCCGGGAGGGCTCCCCGGCGCCGGGGCCGCCGGCGGGTCCGCGTCCTCTCGGCGCGTTTTCCGGGGGGCCGCGCCGGGCCCCGAGCGAGAAAGGGCCCTCGGCCCCGGGGACCAGGCCGGTCCCCGGGGCTGCCCAACGCCGGCCGATTCTCACGAGCGTTCTGCCCAAACCGATCCCGGTTTGGGCAGAACGCTCGTGAGAATCGGCCGGAAAACGCCCGGCGAACTCGCTTCGGGCGCAGCCCGTCTGCGGGGCCGCCCCCCGCGCCTGGCCCGGGACCCCGCGGGGTCGCGCCCGCGCCCCGCCGGAAAGCCCCCCGCGAGTCCGCCGCGCGCGACGCCGACGCCTCCCGCTCCTCAGCGCCCGGGGCTCCCCTCCCTGGCGCGGGCCGGTGGGGCCGGGCGGGCCCCGAGGCCCGGGCTCCAACCCTCGCCTGCCTCCTCAGCCTTCCGAGTCCGGGGTCCTGTGCCCCGGGGCCTCCCCCTGGGCAACCCTGAGTCCCGCGCCCCGAGGCCCCCGACCGCCCCGGCGCCGACGGTGCCCTTCGCAGCCGCGTCCACGCCTCGGGGCGAGAGAAACCTCCGTTCAACCGCAGGGGGAAGCCGCAGCCCGGGGCGCCCCAGCCGCCCCCAAAGTCGGAGCACGACGCCCGGCCCCAGGCCCTCCCTCAACTCTGCTCCGGGAGGGCTCCCCGGCGCCGGGGCCGCCGGCGGGTCCGCGTCCTCTCGGCGCGTTTTCCGGGGGGCCGCGGCGGGCCCCGAGCGAGAAAGGGCCCTCGGCCCCGGGGACCAGGCCGGTCCCCGGGGCTGCCCAACGCCGGCCGATTCTCACGAGCGTTCTGCCCAAACCGATCCCGGTTTGGGCAGAACGCTCGTGAGAATCGGCCGGAAAACGCCCGGCGAACTCGCTTCGGGCGCAGCCCGTCTGCGGGGCCGCCCCCCGCGCCTGGCCCGGGACCCCGCGGGGTCGCGCCCGCGCCCCGCCGGAAAGCCCCCCGCGAGTCCGCCGCGCGCGACGCCGACGCCTCCCGCTCCTCAGCGCCCGGGGCTCCCCTCCCTGGCGCGGGCCGGTGGGGCCGGGCGGGCCCCGAGGCCCGGGCTCCAACCCTCGCCTGCCTCCTCAGCCTTCCGAGTCCGGGGTCCTGTGCCCCGGGGCCTCCCCCTGGGCAACCCTGAGTCCCGCGCCCCGAGGCCCCCGACCGCCCCGGCGCCGACGGTGCCCTTCGCAGCCGCGTCCACGCCTCGGGGCGAGAGAAACCTCCGTTCCCCCGCAGGGGGAAGCCGCAGCCCGGGGCGCCCCGGCCGCCCCCAAAGTCGGAGCACGACGCCCGGCCCCAGGCCCTCCCTCAACTCTGCTCCGGGAGGGCTCCCCGGCGCCGGGGCCGCCGGCGGGTCCGCGTCCTCTCGGCGCGTTTTCCGGGGGGCCGCGCCGGGCCCCGAGCGAGAAAGGGCCCTCGGCCCCGGGGACCAGGCCGGTCCCCGGGGCTGCCCAACGCCGGCCGATTCTCACGAGCGTTCTGCCCAAACCGATCCCGGTTTGGGCAGAACGCTCGTGAGAATCGGCCGGAAAACGCCCGGCGAACTCGCTTCGGGCGCAGCCCGTCTGCGGGGCCGCCTCCCGCGCCTGGCCCGGGACCCCGCGGGGTCGCGCCCGCGCCCCGCCGGAAAGCCCCCCGCGAGTCCGCCGCGCGCGACGCCGACGCCTCCCGCTCCTCAGCGCCCGGGGCTCCCCTCCCTGGCGCGGGCCGGTGGGGCCGGGCGGGCCCCGAGGCCCGGGCTCCAACCCTCGCCTGCCTCCTCAGCCTTCCGAGTCCGGGGTCCTGTGCCCCGGGGCCTCCCCCTGGGCAACCCTGAGTCCCGCGCCCCGAGGCCCCCGACCGCCCCGGCGCCGACGGTGCCCTTCGCAGCCGCGTCCACGCCTCGGGGCGAGAGAAACCTCCGTTCAACCGCAGGGGGAAGCCGCAGCCCGGGGCGCCCCAGCCGCCCCCAAAGTCGGAGCACGACGCCCGGCCCCAGGCCCTCCCTCAACTCTGCTCCGGGAGGGCTCCCCGGCGCCGGGGCCGCCGGCGGGTCCGCGTCCTCTCGGCGCGTTTTCCGGGGGGCCGCGCCGGGCCCCGAGCGAGAAAGGGCCCTCGGCCCCGGGGACCAGGCCGGTCCCCGGGGCTGCCCAACGCCGGCCGATTCTCACGAGCGTTCTGCCCAAACCGATCCCGGTTTGGGCAGAACGCTCGTGAGAATCGGCCGGAAAACGCCCGGCGAACTCGCTTCGGGCGCAGCCCGTCTGCGGGGCCGCCCCCCGCGCCTGGCCCGGGACCCCGCGGGGTCGCGCCCGCGCCCCGCCGGAAAGGACCCCGCGAGTCCGCCGCGCGCGACGCCGACGCCTCCCGCTCCTCAGCGCCCGGGGCTCCCCTCCCTGGCGCGGGCCGGTGGGGCCGGGCGGGCCCCGAGGCCCGGGCTCCAACCCTCGCCTGCCTCCTCAGCCTTCCGAGTCCGGGGTCCTGTGCCCCGGGGCCTCCCCCTGGGCAACCCTGAGTCCCGCGCCCCGAGGCCCCCGACCGCCCCGGCGCCGACGGTGCCCTTCGCAGCCGCGTCCACGCCTCGGGGCGAGAGAAACCTCCGTTCCCCCGCAGGGGGAAGCCGCAGCCCGGGGCGCCCCAGCCGCCCCCAAAGTCGGAGCACGACGCCCGGCCCCAGGCCCTCCCTCAACTCTGCTCCGGGAGGGCTCCCCGGCGCCGGGGCCGCCGGCGGGTCCGCGTCCTCTCGGCGCGTTTTCCGGGGGGCCGCGCCGGGCCCCGAGCGAGAAAGGGCCCTCGGCCCCGGGGACCAGGCCGGTCCCCGGGGCTGCCCAACGCCGGCCGATTCTCACGAGCGTTCTGCCCAAACCGATCCCGGTTTGGGCAGAACGCTCGTGAGAATCGGCCGGAAAACGCCCGGCGAACTCGCTTCGGGCGCAGCCCGTCTGCGGGGCCGCCCCCCGCGCCTGGCCCGGGTCCCCGCGGGGTCGCGCCCGCGCCCCGCCGGAAAGCCCCCCGCGAGTCCGCCGCGCGCGACGCCGACGCCTCCCGCTCCTCAGCGCCCGGGCCTCCCCTCCCTGGCGCGGGCCGGTGGGGCCGGGCGGGCCCCGAGGCCCGGGCTCCAACCCTCGCCTGCCTCCTCAGCCTTCCGAGTCCGGGGTCCTGTGCCCCGGGGCCTCCCCCTGGGCAACCCTGAGTCCCGCGCCCCGAGGCCCCCGACCGCCCCGGCGCCGACGGTGCCCTTCGCAGCCGCGTCCACGCCTCGGGGCGAGAGAAACCTCCGTTCAACCGCAGGGGGAAGCCGCAGCCCGGGGCGCCCCAGCCGCCCCCAAAGTCGGAGCACGACGCCCGGCCCCAGGCCCTCCCTCAACTCTGCTCCGGGAGGGCTCCCCGGCGCCGGGGCCGCCGGCGGGTCCGCGTCCTCTCGGCGCGTTTTCCGGGGGGCCGCGCCGGGCCCCGAGCGAGAAAGGGCCCTCGGCCCCGGGGACCAGGCCGGTCCCCGGGGCTGCCCAACGCCGGCCGATTCTCACGAGCGTTCTGCCCAAACCGATCCCGGTTTGGGCAGAACGCTCGTGAGAATCGGCCGGAAAACGCCCGGCGAACTCGCTTCGGGCGCAGCCCGTCTGCGGGGCCGCCCCCCGCGCCTGGCCCGGGACCCCGCGGGGTCGCGCCCGCGCCCCGCCGGAAAGCCCCCCGCGAGTCCGCCGCGCGCGACGCCGACGCCTCCCGCTCCTCAGCGCCCGGGGCTCCCCTCCCTGGCGCGGGCCGGTGGGGCCGGGCGGGCCCCGAGGCCCGGGCTCCAACCCTCGCCTGCCTCCTCAGCCTTCCGTGTCCGGGGTCCTGTGCCCCGGGGCCTCCCCCTGGGCAACCCTGAGTCCCGCGCCCCGAGGCCCCCGACCGCCCCGGCGCCGACGGTGCCCTTCGCAGCCGCGTCCACGCCTCGGGGCGAGAGAAACCTCCGTTCAACCGCAGGGGGAAGCCGCAGCCCGGGGCGCCCCAGCCGCCCCCAAAGTCGGAGCACGACGCCCGGCCCCAGGCCCTCCCTCAACTCTGCTCCGGGAGGGCTCCCCGGCGCCGGGGCCGCCGGCGGGTCCGCGTCCTCTCGGCGCGTTTTCCGGGGGGCCGCGCCGGGCCCCGAGCGAGAAAGGGCCCTCGGCCCCGGGGACCAGGCCGGTCCCCGGGGCTGCCCAACGCCGGCCGATTCTCACGAGCGTTCTGCCCAAACCGATCCCGGTTTGGGCAGAACGCTCGTGAGAATCGGCCGGAAAACGCCCGGCGAACTCGCTTCGGGCGCAGCCCGTCTGCGGGGCCGCCCCCCGCGCCTGGCCCGGGACCCCGCGGGGTCGCGCCCGCGCCCCGCCGGAAAGCCCCCCGCGAGTCCGCCGCGCGCGACGCCGACGCCTCCCGCTCCTCAGCGCCCGGGGCTCCCCTCCCTGGCGCGGGCCGGTGGGGCCGGGCGGGCCCCGAGGCCCGGGCTCCAACCCTCGCCTGCCTCCTCAGCCTTCCGAGTCCGGGGTCCTGTGCCCCGGGGCCTCCCCCTGGGCAACCCTGAGTCCCGCGCCCCGAGGCCCCCGACCGCCCCGGCGCCGACGGTGCCCTTCGCAGCCGCGTCCACGCCTCGGGGCGAGAGAAACCTCCGTTCAACCGCAGGGGGAAGCCGCAGCCCGGGGCGCCCCAGCCGCCCCCAAAGTCGGAGCACGACGCCCGGCCCCAGGCCCTCCCTCAACTCTGCTCCGGGAGGGCTCCCCGGCGCCGGGGCCGCCGGCGGGTCCGCGTCCTCTCGGCGCGTTTTCCGGGGGGCCGCGCCGGGCCCCGAGCGAGAAAGGGCCCTCGGCCCCGGGGACCAGGCCGGTCCCCGGGGCTGCCCAACGCCGGCCGATTCTCACGAGCGTTCTGCCCAAACCGATCCCGGTTTGGGCAGAACGCTCGTGAGAATCGGCCGGAAAACGCCCGGCGAACTCGCTTCGGGCGCAGCCCGTCTGCGGGGCCGCCCCCCGCGCCTGGCCCGGGACCCCGCGGGGTCGCGCCCGCGCCCCGCCGGAAAGCCCCCCGCGAGTCCGCCGCGCGCGACGCCGACGCCTCCCGCTCCTCAGCGCCCGGGGCTCCCCTCCCTGGCGCGGGCCGGTGGGGCCGGGCGGGCCCCGAGGCCCGGGCTCCAACCCTCGCCTGCCTCCTCAGCCTTCCGAGTCCGGGGTCCTGTGCCCCGGGGCCTCCCCCTGGGCAACCCTGAGTCCCGCGCCCCGAGGCCCCCGACCGCCCCGGCGCCGACGGTGCCCTTCGCAGCCGCGTCCACGCCTCGGGGCGAGAGAAACCTCCGTTCCCCCGCAGGGGGAAGCCGCAGCCCGGGGCGCCCCAGCCGCCCCCAAAGTCGGAGCACGACGCCCGGCCCCAGGCCCTCCCTCAACTCTGCTCCGGGAGGGCTCCCCGGCGCCGGGGCCGCCGGCGGGTCCGCGTCCTCTCGGCGCGTTTTCCGGGGGGCCGCGCCGGGCCCCGAGCGAGAAAGGGCCCTCGGCCCCGGGGACCAGGCCGGTCCCCGGGGCTGCCCAACGCCGGCCGATTCTCACGAGCGTTCTGCCCAAACCGATCCCGGTTTGGGCAGAACGCTCGTGAGAATCGGCCGGAAAACGCCCGGCGAACTCGCTTCGGGCGCAGCCCGTCTGCGGGGCCGCCCCCCACGCCTGGCCCGGGACCCCGCGGGGTCGCGCCCGCGCCCCGCCGGAAAGCCCCCCGCGAGTCCGCCGCGCGCGACGCCGACGCCTCCCGCTCCTCAGCGCCCGGGGCTCCCCTCCCTGGCGCGGGCCGGTGGGGCCGGGCGGGCCCCGAGGCCCGGGCTCCAACCCTCGCCTGCCTCCTCAGCCTTCCGAGTCCGGGGTCCTGTGCCCCGGGGCCTCCCCCTGGGCAACCCTGAGTCCCGCGCCCCGAGGCCCCCGACCGCCCCGGCGCCGACGGTGCCCTTCGCAGCCGCGTCCACGCCTCGGGGCGAGAGAAACCTCCGTTCCCCCGCAGGGGGAAGCCGCAGCCCGGGGCGCCCCAGCCGCCCCCAAAGTCGGAGCACGACGCCCGGCCCCAGGCCCTCCCTCAACTCTGCTCCGGGAGGGCTCCCCGGCGCCGGGGCCGCCGGCGGGTCCGCGTCCTCTCGGCGCGTTTTCCGGGGGGCCGCGGCGGGCCCCGAGCGAGAAAGGGCCCTCGGCCCCGGGGACCAGGCCGGTCCCCGGGGCTGCCCAACGCCGGCCGATTCTCACGAGCGTTCTGCCCAAACCGATCCCGGTTTGGGCAGAACGCTCGTGAGAATCGGCCGGAAAACGCCCGGCGAACTCGCTTCGGGCGCAGCCCGTCTGCGGGGCCGCCCCCCGCGCCTGGCCCGGGACCCCGCGGGGTCGCGCCCGCGCCCCGCCGGAAAGCCCCCCGCGAGTCCGCCGCGCGCGACGCCGACGCCTCCCGCTCCTCAGCGCCCGGGGCTCCCCTCCCTGGCGCGGGCCGGTGGGGCCGGGCGGGCCCCGAGGCCCGGGCTCCAACCCTCGCCTGCCTCCTCAGCCTTCCGAGTCCGGGGTCCTGTGCCCCGGGGCCTCCCCCTGGGCAACCCTGAGTCCCGCGCCCCGAGGCCCCCGACCGCCCCGGCGCCGACGGTGCCCTTCGCAGCCGCGTCCACGCCTCGGGGCGAGAGAAACCTCCGTTCCCCCGCAGGGGGAAGCCGCAGCCCGGGGCGCCCCAGCCGCCCCCAAAGTCGGAGCACGACGCCCGGCCCCAGGCCCTCCCTCAACTCTGCTCCGGGAGGGCTCCCCGGCGCCGGGGCCGCCGGCGGGTCCGCGTCCTCTCGGCGCGTTTTCCGGGGGGCCGCGCCGGGCCCCGAGCGAGAAAGGGCCCTCGGCCCCGGGGACCAGGCCGGTCCCCGGGGCTGCCCAACGCCGGCCGATTCTCACGAGCGTTCTGCCCAAACCGATCCCGGTTTGGGCAGAACGCTCGTGAGAATCGGCCGGAAAACGCCCGGCGAACTCGCTTCGGGCGCAGCCCGTCTGCGGGGCCGCCCCCCGCGCCTGGCCCGGGACCCCGCGGGGTCGCGCCCGCGCCCCGCCGGAAAGCCCCCCGCGAGTCCGCCGCGCGCGACGCCGACGCCTCCCGCTCCTCAGCGCCCGGGCCTCCCCTCCCTGGCGCGGGCCGGTGGGGCCGGGCGGGCCCCGAGGCCCGGGCTCCAACCCTCGCCTGCCTCCTCAGCCTTCCGAGTCCGGGGTCCTGTGCCCCGGGGCCTCCCCCTGGGCAACCCTGAGTCCCGCGCCCCGAGGCCCCCGACCGCCCCGGCGCCGACGGTGCCCTTCGCAGCCGCGTCCACGCCTCGGGGCGAGAGAAACCTCCGTTCAACCGCAGGGGGAAGCCGCAGCCCGGGGCGCCCCAGCCGCCCCCAAAGTCGGAGCACGACGCCCAGCCCCAGGCCCTCCCTCAACTCTGCTCCGGGAGGGCTCCCCGGCGCCGGGGCCGCCGGCGGGTCCGCGTCCTCTCGGCGCGTTTTCCGGGGGGCCGCGCCGGGCCCCGAGCGAGAAAGGGCCCTCGGCCCCGGGGACCAGGCCGGTCCCCGGGGCTGCCCAACGCCGGCCGATTCTCACGAGCGTTCTGCCCAAACCGATCCCGGTTTGGGCAGAACGCTCGTGAGAATCGGCCGGAAAACGCCCGGCGAACTCGCTTCGGGCGCAGCCCGTCTGCGGGGCCGCCCCCCGCGCCTGGCCCGGGACCCCGCGGGGTCGCGCCCGCGCCCCGCCGGAAAGCCCCCCGCGAGTCCGCCGCGCGCGACGCCGACGCCTCCCGCTCCTCAGCGCCCGGGGCTCCCCTCCCTGGCGCGGGCCGGTGGGGCCGGGCGGGCCCCGAGGCCCGGGCTCCAACCCTCGCCTGCCTCCTCAGCCTTCCGTGTCCGGGGTCCTGTGCCCCGGGGCCTCCCCCTGGGCAACCCTGAGTCCCGCGCCCCGAGGCCCCCGACCGCCCCGGCGCCGACGGTGCCCTTCGCAGCCGCGTCCACGCCTCGGGGCGAGAGAAACCTCCGTTCAACCGCAGGGGGAAGCCGCAGCCCGGGGCGCCCCAGCCGCCCCCAAAGTCGGAGCACGACGCCCGGCCCCAGGCCCTCCCTCAACTCTGCTCCGGGAGGGCTCCCCGGCGCCGGGGCCGCCGGCGGGTCCGCGTCCTCTCGGCGCGTTTTCCGGGGGGCCGCGCCGGGCCCCGAGCGAGAAAGGGCCCTCGGCCCCGGGGACCAGGCCGGTCCCTGGGGCTGCCCAACGCCGGCCGATTCTCACGAGCGTTCTGCCCAAACCGATCCCGGTTTGGGCAGAACGCTCGTGAGAATCGGCCGGAAAACGCCCGGCGAACTCGCTTCGGGCGCAGCCCGTCTGCGGGGCCGCCCCCCGCGCCTGGCCCGGGACCCCGCGGGGTCGCGCCCGCGCCCCGCCGGAAAGCCCCCCGCGAGTCCGCCGCGCGCGACGCCGACGCCTCCCGCTCCTCAGCGCCCGGGGCTCCCCTCCCTGGCGCGGGCCGGTGGGGCCGGGCGGGCCCCGAGGCCCGGGCTCCAACCCTCGCCTGCCTCCTCAGCCTTCCGAGTCCGGGGTCCTGTGCCCCGGGGCCTCCCCCTGGGCAACCCTGAGTCCCGCGCCCCGAGGCCCCCGACCGCCCCGGCGCCGACGGTGCCCTTCGCAGCCGCGTCCACGCCTCGGGGCGAGAGAAACCTCCGTTCCCCCGCAGGGGGAAGCCGCAGCCCGGGGCGCCCCAGCCGCCCCCAAAGTCGGAGCACGACGCCCGGCCCCAGGCCCTCCCTCAACTCTGCTCCGGGAGGGCTCCCCGGCGCCGGGGCCGCCGGCGGGTCCGCGTCCTCTCGGCGCGTTTTCCGGGGGGCCGCGCCGGGCCCCGAGCGAGAAAGGGCCCTCGGCCCCGGGGACCAGGCCGGTCCCCGGGGCTGCCCAACGCCGGCCGATTCTCACGAGCGTTCTGCCCAAACCGATCCCGGTTTGGGCAGAACGCTCGTGAGAATAGGCCGGAAAACGCCTGGCGAACTCGCTTCGGGCGCAGCCCGTCTGCGGGGCCGCCCCCCGCGCCTGGCCCGGGACCCCGCGGGGTCGCGCCCGCGCCCCGCCGGAAAGCCCCCCGCGAGTCCGCCGCGCGCGACGCCGACGCCTCCCGCTCCTCAGCGCCCGGGGCTCCCCTCCCTGGCGCGGGCCGGTGGGGCCGGGCGGGCCCCGAGGCCCGGGCTCCAACCCTCGCCTGCCTCCTCAGCCTTCCGAGTCCGGGGTCCTGTGCCCCGGGGCCTCCCCCTGGGCAACCCTGAGTGCCGCGCCCCGAGGCCCCCGACCGCCCCGGCGCCGACGGTGCCCTTCGCAGCCGCGTCCACGCCTCGGGGCGAGAGAAACCTCCGTTCAACCGCAGGGGGAAGCCGCAGCCCGGGGCGCCCCAGCCGCCCCCAAAGTCGGAGCACGACGCCCGGCCCCAGGCCCTCCCTCAACTCTGCTCCGGGAGGGCTCCCCGGCGCCGGGGCCGCCGGCGGGTCCGCGTCCTCTCGGCGCGTTTTCCGGGGGGCCGCGCCGGGCCCCGAGCGAGAAAGGGCCCTCGGCCCCGGGGACCAGGCCGGTCCCCGGGGCTGCCCAACGCCGGCCGATTCTCACGAGCGTTCTGCCCAAACCGATCCCGGTTTGGGCAGAACGCTCGTGAGAATCGGCCGGAAAACGCCCGGCGAACTCGCTTCGGGCGCAGCCCGTCTGCGGGGCCGCCCCCCGCGCCTGGCCCGGGACCCCGCGGGGTCGCGCCCGCGCCCCGCCGGAAAGCCCCCCGCGAGTCCGCCGCGCGCGACGCCGACGCCTCCCGCTCCTCAGCGCCCGGGGCTCCCCTCCCTGGCGCGGGCCGGTGGGGCCGGGCGGGCCCTGAGGCCCGGGCTCCAACCCTCGCCTGCCTCCTCAGCCTTCCGTGTCCGGGGTCCTGTGCCCCGGGGCCACCCCCTGGGCAACCCTGAGTCCCGCGCCCCGAGGCCCCCGACCGCCCCGGCGCCGACGGTGCCCTTCGCAGCCGCGTCCACGCCTCGGGGCGAGAGAAACCTCCGTTCAACCGCAGGGGGAAGCCGCAGCCCGGGGCGCCCCAGCCGCCCCCAAAGTCGGAGCACGACGCCCGGCCCCAGGCCCTCCCTCAACTCTGCTCCGGGAGGGCTCCCCGGCGCCGGGGCCGCCGGCGGGTCCGCGTCCTCTCGGCGCGTTTTCCGGGGGGCCGCGCCGGGCCCCGAGCGAGAAAGGGCCCTCGGCCCCGGGGACCAGGCCGGTCCCTGGGGCTGCCCAACGCCGGCCGATTCTCACGAGCGTTCTGCCCAAACCGATCCCGGTTTGGGCAGAACGCTCGTGAGAATCGGCCGGAAAACGCCCGGCGAACTCGCTTCGGGCGCAGCCCGTCTGCGGGGCCGCCCCCCGCGCCTGGCCCGGGACCCCGCGGGGTCGCGCCCGCGCCCCGCCGGAAAGCCCCCCGCGAGTCCGCCGCGCGCGACGCCGACGCCTCCCGCTCCTCAGCGCCCGGGGCTCCCCTCCCTGGCGCGGGCCGGTGGGGCCGGGCGGGCCCCGAGGCCCAGGCTCCAACCCTCGCCTGCCTCCTCAGCCTTCCGAGTCCGGGGTCCTGTGCCCCGGGGCCTCCCCCTGGGCAACCCTGAGTCCCGCGCCCCGAGGCCCCCGACCGCCCCGGCGCCGACGGTGCCCTTCGCAGCCGCGTCCACGCCTCGGGGCGAGAGAAACCTCCGTTCCCCCGCAGGGGGAAGCCGCAGCCCGGGGCGCCCCAGCCGCCCCCAAAGTCGGAGCACGACGCCCGGCCCCAGGCCCTCCCTCAACTCTGCTCCGGGAGGGCTCCCCGGCGCCGGGGCCGCCGGCGGGTCCGCGTCCTCTCGGCGCGTTTTCCGGGGGGCCGCGCCGGGCCCCGAGCGAGAAAGGGCCCTCGGCCCCGGGGACCAGGCCGGTCCCCGGGGCTGCCCAACGCCGGCCGATTCTCACGAGCGTTCTGCCCAAACCGATCCCGGTTTGGGCAGAACGCTCGTGAGAATCGGCCGGAAAACGCCTGGCGAACTCGCTTCGGGCGCAGCCCGTCTGCGGGGCCGCGCCCCGCGCCTGGCCCGGGACCCCGCGGGGTCGCGCCCGCGCCCCGCCGGAAAGCCCCCCGCGAGTCCGCCGCGCGCGACGCCGACGCCTCCCGCTCCTCAGCGCCCGGGGCTCCCCTCCCTGGCGCGGGCCGGTGGGGCCGGGCGGGCCCCGAGGCCCGGGCTCCAACCCTCGCCTGCCTCCTCAGCCTTCCGAGTCCGGGGTCCTGTGCCCCGGGGCCTCCCCCTGGGCAACCCTGAGTCCCGCGCCCCGAGGCCCCCGACCGCCCCGGCGCCGACGGTGCCCTTCGCAGCCGCGTCCACGCCTCGGGGCGAGAGAAACCTCCGTTCAACCGCAGGGGGAAGCCGCAGCCCGGGGCGCCCCAGCCGCCCCCAAAGTCGGAGCACGACGCCCGGCCCCAGGCCCTCCCTCAACTCTGCTCCGGGAGGGCTCCCCGGCGCCGGGGCCGCCGGCGGGTCCGCGTCCTCTCGGCGCGTTTTCCGGGGGGCCGCGCCGGGCCCCGAGCGAGAAAGGGCCCTCGGCCCCGGGGACCAGGCCGGTCCCCGGGGCTGCCCAACGCCGGCCGATTCTCACGAGCGTTCTGCCCAAACCGATCCCGGTTTGGGCAGAACGCTCGTGAGAATCGGCCGGAAAACGCCCGGCGAACTCGCTTCGGGCGCAGCCCGTCTGCGGGGCCGCCCCCCGCGCCTGGCCCGGGACCCCGCGGGGTCGCGCCCGCGCCCCGCCGGAAAGCCCCCCGCGAGTCCGCCGCGCGCGACGCCGACGCCTCCCGCTCCTCAGCGCCCGGGGCTCCCCTCCCTGGCGCGGGCCGGTGGGGCCGGGCGGGCCCCGAGGCCCGGGCTCCAACCCTCGCCTGCCTCCTCAGCCTTCCGTGTCCGGGGTCCTGTGCCCCGGGGCCTCCCCCTGGGCAACCCTGAGTCCCGCGCCCCGAGGCCCCCGACCGCCCCGGCGCCGACGGTGCCCTTCGCAGCCGCGTCCACGCCTCGGGGCGAGAGAAACCTCCGTTCAACCGCAGGGGGAAGCCGCAGCCCGGGGCGCCCCAGCCGCCCCCAAAGTCGGAGCACGACGCCCGGCCCCAGGCCCTCCCTCAACTCTGCTCCGGGAGGGCTCCCCGGCGCCGGGGCCGCCGGCGGGTCCGCGTCCTCTCGGCGCGTTTTCCGGGGGGCCGCGCCGGGCCCCGAGCGAGAAAGGGCCCTCGGCCCCGGGGACCAGGCCGGTCCCCGGGGCTGCCCAACGCCGGCCGATTCTCACGAGCGTTCTGCCCAAACCGATCCCGGTTTGGGCAGAACGCTCGTGAGAATCGGCCGGAAAACGCCCGGCGAACTCGCTTCGGGCGCAGCCCGTCTGCGGGGCCGCCCCCCGCGCCTGGCCCGGGACCCCGCGGGGTCGCGCCCGCGCCCCGCCGGAAAGCCCCCCGCGAGTCCGCCGCGCGCGACGCCGACGCCTCCCGCTCCTCAGCGCCCGGGGCTCCCCTCCCTGGCGCGGGCCGGTGGGGCCGGGCGGGCCCCGAGGCCCGGGCTCCAACCCTCGCCTGCCTCCTCAGCCTTCCGAGTCCGGGGTCCTGTGCCCCGGGGCCTCCCCCTGGGCAACCCTGAGTCCCGCGCCCCGAGGCCCCCGACCGCCCCGGCGCCGACGGTGCCCTTCGCAGCCGCGTCCACGCCTCGGGGCGAGAGAAACCTCCGTTCCCCCGCAGGGGGAAGCCGCAGCGCGGGGCGCCCCAGCCGCCCCCAAAGTCGGAGCACGACGCCCGGCCCCAGGCCCTCCCTCAACTCTGCTCCGGGAGGGCTCCCCGGCGCCGGGGCCGCCGGCGGGTCCGCGTCCTCTCGGCGCGTTTTCCGGGGGGCCGCGCCGGGCCCCGAGCGAGAAAGGGCCCTCGGCCCCGGGGACCAGGCCGGTCCCCGGGGCTGCCCAACGCCGGCCGATTCTCACGAGCGTTCTGCCCAAACCGATCCCGGTTTGGGCAGAACGCTCGTGAGAATCGGCCGGAAAACGCCCGGCGAACTCGCTTCGGGCGCAGCCCGTCTGCGGGGCCGCCCCCCGCGCCTGGCCCGGGACCCCGCGGGGTCGCGCCCGCGCCCCGCCGGAAAGCCCCCCGCGAGTCCGCCGCGCGCGACGCCGACGCCTCCCGCTCCTCAGCGCCCGGGGCTCCCCTCCCTGGCGCGGGCCGGTGGGGCCGGGCGGGCCCCGAGGCCCGGGCTCCAACCCTCGCCTGCCTCCTCAGCCTTCCGAGTCCGGGGTCCTGTGCCCCGGGGCCTCCCCCTGGGCAACCCTGAGTCCCGCGCCCCGAGGCCCCCGACCGCCCCGGCGCCGACGGTGCCCTTCGCAGCCGCGTCCACGCCTCGGGGCGAGAGAAACCTCCGTTCCCCCGCAGGGGGAAGCCGCAGCCCGGGGTGCCCCAGCCGCCCCCAAAGTCGGAGCACGACGCCCGGCCCCAGGCCCTCCCTCAACTCTGCTCCGGGAGGGCTCCCCGGCGCCGGGGCCGCCGGCGGGTCCGCGTCCTCTCGGCGCGTTTTCCGGGGGGCCGCGCCGGGCCCCGAGCGAGAAAGGGCCCTCGGCCCCGGGGACCAGGCCGGTCCCCGGGGCTGCCCAACGCCGGCCGATTCTCACGAGCGTTCTGCCCAAACCGATCCCGGTTTGGGCAGAACGCTCGTGAGAATCGGCCGGAAAACGCCCGGCGAACTCGCTTCGGGCGCAGCCCGTCTGCGGGGCCGCCCCCCGCGCCTGGCCCGGGACCCCGCGGGGTCGCGCCCGCGCCCCGCCGGAAAGCCCCCCGCGAGTCCGCCGCGCGCGACGCCGACGCCTCCCGCTCCTCAGCGCCCGGGGCTCCCCTCCCTGGCGCGGGCCGGTGGGGCCGGGCGGGCCCCGAGGCCCGGGCTCCAACCCTCGCCTGCCTCCTCAGCCTTCCGAGTCCGGGGTCCTGTGCCCCGGGGCCTCCCCCTGGGCAACCCTGAGTCCCGCGCCCCGAGGCCCCCGACCGCCCCGGCGCCGACGGTGCCCTTCGCAGCCGCGTCCACGCCTCGGAGCGAGAGAAACCTCCGTTCAACCGCAGGGGGAAGCCGCAGCCCGGGGCGCCCCAGCCGCCCCCAAAGTCGGAGCACGACGCCCGGCCCCAGGCCCTCCCTCAACTCTGCTCCGGGAGGGCTCCCCGGCGCCGGGGCCGCCGGCGGGTCCGCGTCCTCTCGGCGCGTTTTCCGGGGGGCCGCGCCGGGCCCCGAGCGAGAAAGGGCCCTCGGCCCCGGGGACCAGGCCGGTCCCCGGGGCTGCCCAACGCCGGCCGATTCTCACGAGCGTTCTGCCCAAACCGATCCCGGTTTGGGCAGAACGCTCGTGAGAATCGGCCGGAAAACGCCCGGCGAACTCGCTTCGGGCGCAGCCCGTCTGCGGGGCCGCCCCCCGCGCCTGGCCCGGGACCCCGCGGGGTCGCGCCCGCGCCCCGCCGGAAAGCCCCCCGCGAGTCCGCCGCGCGCGACGCCGACGCCTCCCGCTCCTCAGCGCCCGGGGCTCCCCTCCCTGGCGCGGGCCGGTGGGGCCGGGCGGGCCCCGAGGCCCGGGCTCCAACCCTCGCCTGCCTCCTCAGCCTTCCGAGTCCGGGGTCCTGTGCCCCGGGGCCTCCCCCTGGGCAACCCTGAGTCCCGCGCCCCGAGGCCCCCGACCGCCCCGGCGCCGACGGTGCCCTTCGCAGCCGCGTCCACGCCTCGGGGCGAGAGAAACCTCCGTTCCCCCGCAGGGGGAAGCCGCAGCCCGGGGTGCCCCAGCCGCCCCCAAAGTCGGAGCACGACGCCCGGCCCCAGGCCCTCCCTCAACTCTGCTCCGGGAGGGCTCCCCGGCGCCGGGGCCGCCGGCGGGTCCGCGTCCTCTCGGCGCGTTTTCCGGGGGGCCGCGCCGGGCCCCGAGCGAGAAAGGGCCCTCGGCCCCGGGGACCAGGCCGGTCCCCGGGGCTGCCCAACGCCGGCCGATTCTCACGAGCGTTCTGCCCAAACCGATCCCGGTTTGGGCAGAACGCTCGTGAGAATCGGCCGGAAAACGCCCGGCGAACTCGCTTCGGGCGCAGCCCGTCTGCGGGGCCGCCCCCCGCGCCTGGCCCGGGACCCCGCGGGGTCGCGCCCGCGCCCCGCCGGAAAGCCCCCCGCGAGTCCGCCGCGCGCGACGCCGACGCCTCCCGCTCCTCAGCGCCCGGGGCTCCCCTCCCTGGCGCGGGCCGGTGGGGCCGGGCGGGCCCCGAGGCCCGGGCTCCAACCCTCGCCTGCCTCCTCAGCCTTCCGAGTCCGGGGTCCTGTGCCCCGGGGCCTCCCCCTGGGCAACCCTGAGTCCCGCGCCCCGAGGCCCCCGACCGCCCCGGCGCCGACGGTGCCCTTCGCAGCCGCGTCCACGCCTCGGGGCGAGAGAAACCTCCGTTCCCCCGCAGGGGGAAGCCGCAGCCCGGGGCGCCCCAGCCGCCCCCAAAGTCGGAGCACGACGCCCGGCCCCAGGCCCTCCCTCAACTCTGCTCCGGGAGGGCTCCCCGGCGCCGGGGCCGCCGGCGGGTCCGCGTCCTCTCGGCGCGTTTTCCGGGGGGCCGCGCCGGGCCCCGAGCGAGAAAGGGCCCTCGGCCCCGGGGACCAGGCCGGTCCCCGGGGCTGCCCAACGCCGGCCGATTCTCACGAGCGTTCTGCCCAAACCGATCCCGGTTTGGGCAGAACGCTCGTGAGAATCGGCCGGAAAACGCCCGGCGAACTCGCTTCGGGCGCAGCCCGTCTGCGGGGCCGCCCCCCGCGCCTGGCCCGGGACCCCGCGGGGTCGCGCCCGCGCCCCGCCGGAAAGCCCCCCGCGAGTCCGCCGCGCGCGACGCCGACGCCTCCCGCTCCTCAGCGCCCGGGGCTCCCCTCCCTGGCGCGGGCCGGTGGGGCCGGGCGGGCCCCGAGGCCCGGGCTCCAACCCTCGCCTGCCTCCTCAGCCTTCCGAGTCCGGGGTCCTGTGCCCCGGGGCCTCCCCCTGGGCAACCCTGAGTCCCGCGCCCCGAGGCCCCCGACCGCCCCGGCGCCGACGGTGCCCTTCGCAGCCGCGTCCACGCCTCGGGGCGAGAGAAACCTCCGTTCCCCCGCAGGGGGAAGCCGCAGCCCGGGGCGCCCCAGCCGCCCCCAAAGTCGGAGCACGACGCCCGGCCCCAGGCCCTCCCTCAACTCTGCTCCGGGAGGGCTCCCCGGCGCCGGGGCCGCCGGCGGGTCCGCGTCCTCTCGGCGCGTTTTCCGGGGGGCCGCGCCGGGCCCCGAGCGAGAAAGGGCCCTCGGCCCCGGGGACCAGGCCGGTCCCCGGGGCTGCCCAACGCCGGCCGATTCTCACGAGCGTTCTGCCCAAACCGATCCCGGTTTGGGCAGAACGCTCGTGAGAATCGGCCGGAAAACGCCCGGCGAACTCGCTTCGGGCGCAGCCCGTCTGCGGGGCCGCCCCCCGCGCCTGGCCCGGGACCCCGCGGGGTCGCGCCCGCGCCCCGCCGGAAAGCCCCCCGCGAGTCCGCCGCGCGCGACGCCGACGCCTCCCGCTCCTCAGCGCCCGGGGCTCCCCTCCCTGGCGCGGGCCGGTGGGGCCGGGCGGGCCCCGAGGCCCGGGCTCCAACCCTCGCCTGCCTCCTCAGCCTTCCGAGTCCGGGGTCCTGTGCCCCGGGGCCTCCCCCTGGGCAACCCTGAGTCCCGCGCCCCGAGGCCCCCGACCGCCCCGGCGCCGACGGTGCCCTTCGCAGCCGCGTCCACGCCTCGGGGCGAGAGAAACCTCCGTTCCCCCGCAGGGGGAAGCCGCAGCCCGGGGCGCCCCAGCCGCCCCCAAAGTCGGAGCACGACGCCCGGCCCCAGGCCCTCCCTCAACTCTGCTCCGGGAGGGCTCCCCGGCGCCGGGGCCGCCGGCGGGTCCGCGTCCTCTCGGCGCGTTTTCCGGGGGGCCGCGCCGGGCCCCGAGCGAGAAAGGGCCCTCGGCCCCGGGGACCAGGCCGGTCCCCGGGGCTGCCCAACGCCGGCCGATTCTCACGAGCGTTCTGCCCAAACCGATCCCGGTTTGGGCAGAACGCTCGTGAGAATCGGCCGGAAAACGCCCGGCGAACTCGCTTCGGGCGCAGCCCGTCTGCGGGGCCGCCCCCCGCGCCTGGCCCGGGACCCCGCGGGGTCGCGCCCGCGCCCCGCCGGAAAGCCCCCCGCGAGTCCGCCGCGCGCGACGCCGACGCCTCCCGCTCCTCAGCGCCCGGGGCTCCCCTCCCTGGCGCGGGCCGGTGGGGCCGGGCGGGCCCCGAGGCCCGGGCTCCAACCCTCGCCTGCCTCCTCAGCCTTCCGAGTCCGGGGTCCTGTGCCCCGGGGCCTCCCCCTGGGCAACCCTGAGTCCCGCGCCCCGAGGCCCCCGACCGCCCCGGCGCCGACGGTGCCCTTCGCAGCCGCGTCCACGCCTCGGGGCGAGAGAAACCTCCGTTCCCCCGCAGGGGGAAGCCGCAGCCCGGGGCGCCCCAGCCGCCCCCAAAGTCGGAGCACGACGCCCGGCCCCAGGCCCTCCCTCAACTCTGCTCCGGGAGGGCTCCCCGGCGCCGGGGCCGCCGGCGGGTCCGCGTCCTCTCGGCGCGTTTTCCGGGGGGCCGCGCCGGGCCCCGAGCGAGAAAGGGCCCTCGGCCCCGGGGACCAGGCCGGTCCCCGGGGCTGCCCAACGCCGGCCGATTCTCACGAGCGTTCTGCCCAAACCGATCCCGGTTTGGGCAGAACGCTCGTGAGAATCGGCCGGAAAACGCCCGGCGAACTCGCTTCGGGCGCAGCCCGTCTGCGGGGCCGCCCCCCGCGCCTGGCCCGGGACCCTGCGGGGTCGCGCCCGCGCCCCGCCGGAAAGCCCCCCGCGAGTCCGCCGCGCGCGACGCCGACGCCTCCCGCTCCTCAGCGCCCGGGGCTCCCCTCCCTGGCGCGGGCCGGTGGGGCCGGGCGGGCCCCGAGGCCCGGGCTCCAACCCTCGCCTGCCTCCTCAGCCTTCCGAGTCCGGGGTCCTGTGCCCCGGGGCCTCCCCCTGGGCAACCCTGAGTCCCGCGCCCCGAGGCCCCCGACCGCCCCGGCGCCGACGGTGCCCTTCGCAGCCGCGTCCACGCCTCGGGGCGAGAGAAACCTCCGTTCCCCCGCAGGGGGAAGCCGCAGCCCGGGGCGCCCCAGCCGCCCCCAAAGTCGGAGCACGACGCCCGGCCCCAGGCCCTCCCTCAACTCTGCTCCGGGAGGGCTCCCCGGCGCCGGGGCCGCCGGCGGGTCCGCGTCCTCTCGGCGCGTTTTCCGGGGGGCCGCGCCGGGCCCCGAGCGAGAAAGGGCCCTCGGCCCCGGGGACCAGGCCGGTCCCCGGGGCTGCCCAACGCCGGCCGATTCTCACGAGCGTTCTGCCCAAACCGATCCCGGTTTGGGCAGAACGCTCGTGAGAATCGGCCGGAAAACGCCCGGCGAACTCGCTTCGGGCGCAGCCCGTCTGCGGGGCCGCCCCCCGCGCCTGGCCCGGGACCCCGCGGGGTCGCGCCCGCGCCCCGCCGGAAAGCCCCCCGCGAGTCCGCCGCGCGCGACGCCGACGCCTCCCGCTCCTCAGCGCCCGGGGCTCCCCTCCCTGGCGCGGGCCGGTGGGGCCGGGCGGGCCCCGAGGCCCGGGCTCCAACCCTCGCCTGCCTCCTCAGCCTTCCGAGTCCGGGGTCCTGTGCCCGGGGCCTCCCCCTGGGCAACCCTGAGTCCCGCGCCCCGAGGCCCCCGACCGCCCCGGCGCCGACGGTGCCCTTCGCAGCCGCGTCCACGCCTCGGGGCGAGAGAAACCTCCGTTCCCCCGCAGGGGGAAGCCGCAGCCCGGGGCGCCCCAGCCGCCCCCAAAGTCGGAGCACGACGCCCGGCCCCAGGCCCTCCCTCAACTCTGCTCCGGGAGGGCTCCCCGGCGCCGGGGCCGCCGGCGGGTCCGCGTCCTCTCGGCGCGTTTTCCGGGGGGCCGCGCCGGGCCCCGAGCGAGAAAGGGCCCTCGGCCCCGGGGACCAGGCCGGTCCCCGGGGCTGCCCAACGCCGGCCGATTCTCACGAGCGTTCTGCCCAAACCGATCCCGGTTTGGGCAGAACGCTCGTGAGAATCGGCCGGAAAACGCCCGGCGAACTCGCTTCGGGCGCAGCCCGTCTGCGGGGCCGCCCCCCGCGCCTGGCCCGGGACCCCGCGGGGTCGCGCCCGCGCCCCGCCGGAAAGCCCCCCGCGAGTCCGCCGCGCGCGACGCCGACGCCTCCCGCTCCTCAGCGCCCGGGGCTCCCCTCCCTGGCGCGGGCCGGTGGGGCCGGGCGGGCCCCGAGGCCCGGGCTCCAACCCTCGCCTGCCTCCTCAGCCTTCCGAGTCCGGGGTCCTGTGCCCCGGGGCCTCCCCCTGGGCAACCCTGAGTCCCGCGCCCCGAGGCCCCCGACCGCCCCGGCGCCGACGGTGCCCTTCGCAGCCGCGTCCACGCCTCGGGGCGAGAGAAACCTCCGTTCCCCCGCAGGGGGAAGCCGCAGCCCGGGGCGCCCCAGCCGCCCCCAAAGTCGGAGCACGACGCCCGGCCCCAGGCCCTCCCTCAACTCTGCTCCGGGAGGGCTCCCCGGCGCCGGGGCCGCCGGCGGGTCCGCGTCCTCTCGGCGCGTTTTCCGGGGGGCCGCGCCGGGCCCCGAGCGAGAAAGGGCCCTCGGCCCCGGGGACCAGGCCGGTCACCGGGGCTGCCCAACGCCGGCCGATTCTCACGAGCGTTCTGCCCAAACCGATCCGGGTTTGGGCAGAACGCTCGTGAGAATCGGCCGGAAAACGCCCGGCGAACTCGCTTCGGGCGCAGCCCGTCTGCGGGGCCGCCCCCCGCGCCTGGCCCGGGACCCCGCGGGGTCGCGCCCGCGCCCCGCCGGAAAGCCCCCCGCGAGTCCGCCGCGCGCGACGCCGACGCCTCCCGCTCCTCAGCGCCCGGGGCTCCCCTCCCTGGCGCGGGCCGGTGGGGCCGGGCGGGCCCCGAGGCCCGGGCTCCAACCCTCGCCTGCCTCCTCAGCCTTCCGAGTCCGGGGTCCTGTGCCCCGGGGCCTCCCCCTGGGCAACCCTGAGTCCCGCGCCCCGAGGCCCCCGACCACCCCGGCGCCGACGGTGCCCTTCGCAGCCGCGTCCACGCCTCGGGGCGAGAGAAAGCTCCGTTCCCCCGCAGGGGGAAGCCGCAGCCCGGGGCGCCCCAGCCGCCCCCAAAGTCGGAGCACGACGCCCGGCCCCAGGCCCTCCCTCAACTCTGCTCCGGGAGGGCTCCCCGGCGCCGGGGCCGCCGGCGGGTCCGCGTCCTCTCGGCGCGTTTTCCGGGGGGCCGCGCCGGGCCCCGAGCGAGAAAGGGCCCTCGGCCCCGGGGACCAGGCCGGTCCCCGGGGCTGCCCAACGCCGGCCGATTCTCACGAGCGTTCTGCCCAAACCGATCCCGGTTTGGGCAGAACGCTCGTGAGAATCGGCCGGAAAACGCCCGGCGAACTCGCTTCGGGCGCAGCCCGTCTCTGGGGCCGCCGCCCGCGCCTGGCCCTGGACCCCGCGGTGTCGCGCCCGCGCCCCGCCGGAAAGCCACCCGCGAGTCCGCCGCGCGCGACGCCGACGCCTCCCGCTCCTCAGCGCCCGGGGCTCCACTCCCTGGCGCGGGCCGGTGGGGCCAGGCGGGCCCCGAGGCCCGGGCTCCAACCCTCGCCTGCCTCCTCAGCCTTCCGAGTCCGGGGTCCTGTGCCCCGGGGCCTCCCCCTGGGCAACCCTGAGTCCCGCGCCCCGAGGCCGCCGACCGCCCCGGCGCCGACGGTGCCCTTCGCAGCCGCGTCCACGCCTCGGGGCGAGAGAAACCTCCGTTCCCCCGCAGGGGGAAGCCGCAGCCCGGGGCGCCCCAGCCGCCCCCAAAGTCGGAGCACGACGCCCGGCCCCAGGCCCTCCCTCAACTCTGCTCCGGGAGGGCTCCCCGGCGCCGGGGCCGCCGGCGGGTCCGCGTCCTCTCGGCGCGTTTTCCGGGGGGCCGCGCCGGGCCCCGAGCGAGAAAGGGCCCTCGGCCCCGGGGACCAGGCCGGTCCCCGGGGCTGCCCAACGCCGGCCGATTCTCACGAGCGTTCTGCCCAAACCGATCCCGGTTTGGGCAGAACGCTCGTGAGAATCGGCCGGAAAACGCCCGGCGAACTCGCTTCGGGGGCAGCCCGTCTGCGGGGAGCCCCCCGCGCCTGGCCCGGGACCCCGCGGGGTCGCGCCCGCGCCCCGCCGGAAAGCCCCCCGCGAGTCCGCCGCGCGCGACGCCGACGCCTCCCGCTCCTCAGCGCCCGGGGCTCCCCTCCCTGGCGCGGGCCGGTGGGGCCGGGCGGGCCCCGAGGCCCGGGCTCCAACCCTCGCCTGCCTCCTCAGCCTTCCGAGTCCGGGGTCCTGTGCCCCGGGGCCTCCCCCTGGGCAACCCTGAGTCCCGCGCCCCGAGGCCCCCGACCGCCCCGGCGCCGACGGTGCCCTTCGCAGCCGAGTCCACGCCTCGGGGCGAGAGAAACCTCCGTTCCCCCGCAGGGGGAAGCCGCAGCCCGGGGCGCCCCAGCCGCCCCCAAAGTCGGAGCACGACGCCCGGCCCCAGGCCCTCCCTCAACTCTGCTCCGGGAGGGCTCCCCGGCGCCGGGGCCGCCGGCGGGTCCGCGTCCTCTCGGCGCGTTTTCCGGGGGGCCGCGCCGGGCCCCGAGCGAGAAAGGGCCCTCGGCCCCGGGGACCAGGCCGGTCCCCGGGGCTGCCCAACGCCGGCCGATTCTCACGAGCGTTCTGCCCAAACCGATCCCGGTTTGGGCAGAACGCTCGTGAGAATCGGCCGGAAAACGCCCGGCGAACTCGCTTCGGGCGCAGCCCGTCTGCGGGGCCGCCCCCCGCGCCTGGCCCGGGACCCCGCGGGGTCGCGCCCGCGCCCCGCCGGAAAGCCCCCCGCGAGTCCGCCGCGCGCGACGCCGACGCCTCCCGCTCCTCAGCGCCCGGGGCTCCCCTCCCTGGCGCGGGCCAGTGGGGCCGGGCGGGCCCCGAGGCCCGGGCTCCAACCCTCGCCTGCCTCCTCAGCCTTCCGAGTCCGGGGTCCTGTGCCCCGGGGCCTCCCCCTGGGCAACCCTGAGTCCCGCGCCCCGAGGCCCCCGACCGCCCAGGCGCCGACGGTGCCCTTCGCAGCCGCGTCCACGCCTCGGGGCGAGAGAAAGCTCCGTTCCCCCGCAGGGGGAAGCCGCAGCCCGGGGCGCCCCAGCCGCCCCCAAAGTCGGAGCACGACGCCCGGCCCCAGGCCCTCCCTCAACTCTGCTCCGGGAGGGCTCCCCGGCGCCGGGGCCGCCGGCGGGTCCGCGTCCTCTCGGCGCGTTTTCCGGGGGGCCGCGCCGGGCCCCGAGCGAGAAAGGGCCCTCGGCCCCGGGGACCAGGCCGGTCCCCGGGGCTGCCCAACGCCGGCCGATTCTCACGAGCGTTCTGCCCAAACCGATCCCGGTTTGGGCAGAACACTCGTGAGAATCGGCCGGAAAACGCCCGGCGAACTCGCTTCGGGCGCAGCCCGTCTCTGGGGCCGCCCCCCGCGCCTGGCCCTGGACCCCGCGGTGTCGCGCCCGCGCCCCGCCGGAAAGCCCCCCGCGAGTCCGCCGCGCGCGACGCCGACGCCTCCCGCTCCTCAGCGCCCGGGGCTCCACTCCCTGGCGCGGGCCGGTGGGGCCAGGAGGGCCCCGAGGCCCGGGCTCCAACCCTCGCCTGCCTCCTCAGCCTTCCGAGTCCGGGGTCCTGTGCCCCGGGGCCTCCCCCTGGGCAACCCTGAGTCCCGCGCCCCGAGGCCGCCGACCGCCCCGGCGCCGACGGTGCCCTTCGCAGCCGCGTCCACGCCTCGGGGCGAGAGAAACCTCCGTTCCCCCGCAGGGGGAAGCCGCAGCCCGGGGCGCCCCAGCCGCCCCCAAAGTCGGAGCACGACGCCCGGCCCCAGGCCCTCCCTCAACTCTGCTCCGGGAGGGCTCCCCGGCGCCGGGGCCGCCGGCGGGTCCGCGTCCTCTCGGCGCGTTTTCCGGGGGGCCGCGCCGGGCCCCGAGCGAGAAAGGGCCCTCGGCCCCGGGGACCAGGCCGGTCCCCGGGGCTGCCCAACGCCGGCCGATTCTCACGAGCGTTCTGCCCAAACCGATCCCGGTTTGGGCAGAACGCTCGTGAGAATCGGCCGGAAAACGCCCGGCGAACTCGCTTCAGGCGCAGCCCGTCTGCGGGGAGCCCCCCGCGCCTGGCCCGGGACCCCGCGGGGTCGCGCCCGCGCCCCGCCGGAAAGCCCCCCGCGAGTCCGCCGCGCGCGACGCCGACGCCTCCCGCTCCTCAGCGCCCGGGGCTCCCCTCCCTGGCGCGGGCCGGTGGGGCCGGGCGGGCCCCGAGGCCCGGGCTCCAACCCTCGCCTGCCTCCTCAGCCTTCCGAGTCCGGGGTCCTGTGCCCCGGGGCCTCCCCCTGGGCAACCCTGAGTCCCGCGCCCCGAGGCCCCCGACCGCCCCGGCGCCGACGGTGCCCTTCGCAGCCGCGTCCACGCCTCGGGGCGAGAGAAACCTCCGTTCCCCCGCAGGGGGAAGCCGCAGCCCGGGGCGCCCCAGCCGCCCCCAAAGTCGGAGCACGACGCCCGGCCCCAGGCCCTCCCTCAACTCTGCTCCGGGAGGGCTCCCCGGCGCCGGGGCCGCCGGCGGGTCCGCGTCCTCTCGGCGCGTTTTCCGGGGGGCCGCGCCGGGCCCCGAGCGAGAAAGGGCCCTCGGCCCCGGGGACCAGGCCGGTCCCCGGGGCTGCCCAACGCCGGCCGATTCTCACGAGCGTTCTGCCCAAACCGATCCCGGTTTGGGCAGAACGCTCGTGAGAATCGGCCGGAAAACGCCCGGCGAACTCGCTTCGGGCGCAGCCCGTCTGCGGGGCCGCCCCCCGCGCCTGGCCCGGGACCCCGCGGGGTCGCGCCCGCGCCCCGCCGGAAAGCCCCCCGCGAGTCCGCCGCGCGCGACGCCGACGCCTCCCGCTCCTCAGCGCCCGGGGCTCCCCTCCCTGGCGCGGGCCGGTGGGGCCGGGCGGGCCCCGAGGCCCGGGCTCCAACCCTCGCCTGCCTCCTCAGCCTTCCGAGTCCGGGGTCCTGTGCCCCGGGGCCTCCCCCTGGGCAACCCTGAGTCCCGCGCCCCGAGGCCCCCGACCGCCCAGGCGCCGACGGTGCCCTTCGCAGCCGCGTCCACGCCTCGGGGCGAGAGAAACCTCCGTTCCCCCGCAGGGGGAAGCCGCAGCCCGGGGCGCCCCAGCCGCCCCCAAAGTCGGAGCACGACGCCCGGCCCCAGGCCCTCCCTCAACTCTGCTCCGGGAGGGCTCCCCGGCGCCGGGGCCGCCGGCGGGTCCGCGTCCTCTCGGCGCGTTTTCCGGGGGGCCGCGCCGGGCCCCGAGCGAGAAAGGGCCCTCGGCCCCGGGGACCAGGCCGGTCCCCGGGGCTGCCCAACGCCGGCCGATTCTCACGAGCGTTCTGCCCAAAGCGATCCCGGTTTGGGCAGAACGCTCGTGAGAATCGGCCGGAAAACGCCCGGCGAACTCGCTTCGGGCGCAGCCCGTCTGCGGGGCCGCCCCCCGCGCCTGGCCCGGGACCCCGCGGGGTCGCGCCCGCGCCCCGCCGGAAAGCCCCCCGCGAGTCCGCCGCACGCGACGCCGACGCCTCCCGCTCCTCAGCGCCCGGGGCTCCCCTCCCTGGCGCGGGCCGGTGGGGCCGGGCGGGCCCCGAGGCCCGGGCTCCAACCCTCGCCTGCCTCCTCAGCCTTCCGAGTCCGGGGTCCTGTGCCCCGGGGCCTCCCCCTGGGCAACCCTGAGTCCCGCGCCCCGAGGCCCCCGACCGCCCCGGCGCCGACGGTGCCCTTCGCAGCCGCGTCCACGCCTCGGGGCGAGAGAAAGCTCCGTTCCCCCGCAGGGGGAAGCCGCAGCCCGGGGCGCCCCAGCCGCCCCCAAAGTCGGAGCACGACGCCCGGCCCCAGGCCCTCCCTCAACTCTGCTCCGGGAGGGCTCCCCGGCGCCGGGGCCGCCGGCGGGTCCGCGTCCTCTCGGCGCGTTTTCCGGGGGGCCGCGCCGGGCCCCGAGCGAGAAAGGGCCCTCGGCCCCGGGGACCAGGCCGGTCCCCGGGGCTGCCCAACGCCGGCCGATTCTCACGAGCGTTCTGCCCAAACCGATCCCGGTTTGGGCAGAACGCTCGTGAGAATCGGCCGGAAAACGCCCGGCGAACTCGCTTCGGGCGCAGCCCGTCTCTGGGGCCGCCCCCCGCGCCTGGCCCTGGACCCCGCGGTGTCGCGCCCGCGCCCCGCCGGAAAGCCCCCCGCGAGTCCGCCGCGCGCGACGCCGACGCCTCCCGCTCCTCAGCGCCCGGGGCTCCACTCCCTGGCGCGGGCCGGTGGGGCCAGGCGGGCCCCGAGGCCCGGGCTCCAACCCTCGCCTGCCTCCTCAGCCTTCCGAGTCCGGGGTCCTGTGCCCCGGGGCCTCCCCCTGGGCAACCCTGAGTCCCGCGCCCCGAGGCCGCCGACCGCCCCGGCGCCGACGGTGCCCTTCGCAGCCGCGTCCACGCCTCGGGGCGAGAGAAACCTCCGTTCCCCCGCAGGGGGAAGCCGCAGCCCGGGGCGCCCCAGCCGCCCCCAAAGTCGGAGCACGACGCCCGGCCCCAGGCCCTCCCTCAACTCTGCTCCGGGAGGGCTCCCCGGCGCCGGGGCCGCCGGCGGGTCCGCGTCCTCTCGGCGCGTTTTCCGGGGGGCCGCGCCGGGCCCCGAGCGAGAAAGGGCCCTCGGCCCCGGGGACCAGGCCGGTCCCCGGGGCTGCCCAACGCCGGCCGATTCTCACGAGCGTTCTGCCCAAACCGATCCCGGTTTGGGCAGAACGCTCGTGAGAATCGGCCGGAAAACGCCCGGCGAACTCGCTTCAGGCGCAGCCCGTCTGCGGGGAGCCCCCCGCGCCTGGCCCGGGACCCCGCGGGGTCGCGCCCGCGCCCCGCCGGAAAGCACCCCGCGAGTCCGCCGCGCGCGACGCCGACGCCTCCCGCTCCTCAGCGCCCGGGGCTCCCCTCCCTGGCGCGGGCCGGTGGGGCCGGGCGGGCCCCGAGGCCCGGGCTCCAACCCTCGCCTGCCTCCTCAGCCTTCCGAGTCCGGGGTCCTGTGCCCCGGGGCCTCCCCCTGGGCAACCCTGAGTCCCGCGCCCCGAGGCCCCCGACCGCCCAGGCGCCGACGGTGCCCTTCGCAGCCGCGTCCACGCCTCGGGGCGAGAGAAACCTCCGTTCCCCCGCAGGGGGAAGCCGCAGCCCGGGGCGCCCCAGCCGCCCCCAAAGTCGGAGCACGACGCCCGGCCCCAGGCCCTCCCTCAACTCTGCTCCGGGAGGGCTCCCCGGCGCCGGGGCCGCCGGCGGGTCCGCGTCGTCTCGGCGCGTTTTCCGGGGGGCCGCGCCGGGCCCCGAGCGAGAAAGGGCCCTCGGCCCCGGGGACCAGGCCGGTCCCCGGGGCTGCCCAACGCCGGCCGATTCTCACGAGCGTTCTGCCCAAACCGATCCCGGTTTGGGCAGAACGCTCGTGAGAATCGGCCGGAAAACGCCCGGCGAACTCGCTTCGGGCGCAGCCCGTCTGCGGGGCCGCCCCCCGCGCCTGGCCCGGGACCCCGCGGGGTCGCGCCCGCGCCCCGCCGGAAAGCCCCCCGCGAGTCCGCCGCGCGCGACGCCGACGCCTCCCGCTCCTCAGCGCCCGGGGCTCCCCTCCCTGGCGCGGGCCGGTGGGGCCGGGCGGGCCCCGAGGCCCGGGCTCCAACCCTCGCCTGCCTCCTCAGCCTTCCGAGTCCGGGGTCCTGTGCCCCGGGGCCTCCCCCTGGGCAACCCTGAGTCCCGCGCCCCGAGGCCGTCGACCGCCCCGGCGCCGACGGTGCCCTTCGCAGCCGCGTCCACGCCTCGGGGCGAGAGAAACCTCCGTTCCCCCGCAGGGGGAAGCCGCAGCCCGGGGCGCCCCAGCCGCCCCCAAAGTCGGAGCACGACGCCCGGCCCCAGGCCCTCCCTCAACTCTGCTCCGGGAGGGCTCCCCGGCGCCGGGGCCGCCGGCGGGTCCGCGTCCTCTCGGCGCGTTTTCCGGGGGGCCGCGCCGGGCCCCGAGCGAGAAAGGGCCCTCGGCCCCGGGGACCAGGCCGGTCCCCGGGGCTGCCCAACGCCGGCCGATTCTCACGAGCGTTCTGCCCAAACCGATCCCGGTTTGGGCAGAACGCTCGTGAGAATCGGCCGGAAAACGCCCGGCGAACTCGCTTCAGGCGCAGCCCGTCTGCGGGGCCGCCCCCCGCGCCTGCCCGGGACCCCGCGGGGTCGCGCCCGCGCCCCGCCGGAAAGCCCCCCGCGAGTCCGCCGCGCGCGACGCCGACGCCTCCCGCTCCTCAGCGCCCGGGGCTCCCCTCCCTGGCGCGGGCCGGTGGGGCCGGGCGGGCCCCGAGGCCCGGGCTCCAACCCTCGCCTGCCTCCTCAGCCTTCCGAGTCCGGGGTCCTGTGCCCCGGGGCCTCCCCCTGGGCAACCCTGAGTCCCGCGCCCCGAGGCCCCCGACCGCCCCGGCGCCGACGGTGCCCTTCGCAGCCGCGTCCACGCCTCGGGGCGAGAGAAACCTCCGTTCCCCCGCAGGGGGAAGCCGCAGCCCGGGGCGCCCCAGCCGCCCCCAAAGTCGGAGCACGACGCCCGGCCCCAGGCCCTCCCTCAACTCTGCTCCGGGAGGGCTCCCCGGCGCAGGGGCCGCCGGCGGGTCCGCGTCCTCTCGGCGCGTTTTCCGGGGGGCCGCGCCGGGCCCCAAGCGAGAAAGGGCCCTCGGCCCCGGGGACCAGGCCGGTCCCCGGGGCTGCCCAACGCCGGCCGATTCTCACGAGCGTTCTGCCCAAACCGATCCCGGTTTGGGCAGAACGCTCGTGAGAATCGGCCGGAAAACGCCCGGCGAACTCGCTTCGGGCGCAGCCCGTCTGCGGGGCCGCCCCCCGCGCCTGGCCCGGGACCCCGCGGGGTCGCGCCCGCGCCCCGCCGGAAAGCCCCCCGCGAGTCCGCCGCGCGCGACGCCGACGCCTCCCGCTCCTCAGCGCCCGGGGCTCCCCTCCCTGGCGCGGGCCGGTGGGGCCGGGCGGGCCCCGAGGCCCGGGCTCCAACCCTCGCCTGCCTCCTCAGCCTTCCGAGTCCGGGGTCCTGTGCCCCGGGGCCTCCCCCTGGGCAACCCTGAGTCCCGCGCCCCGAGGCCCCCGACCGCCCCGGCGCCGACGGTGCCCTTCGCAGCCGCGTCCACGCCTCGGGGCGAGAGAAACCTCCGTTCCCCCGCAGGGGGAAGCCGCAGCCCGGGGCGCCCCAGCCGCCCCCAAAGTCGGAGCACGACGCCCGGCCCCAGGCCCTCCCTCAACTCTGCTCCGGGAGGGCTCCCCGGCGCCGGGGCCGCCGGCGGGTCCGCGTCCTCTCGGCGCGTTTTCCGGGGGGCCGCGCCGGGCCCCGAGCGAGAAAGGGCCCTCGGCCCCGGGGACCAGGCCGGTCCCCGGGGCTTCCCAACGCCGGCCGATTCTCACGAGCGTTCTGCCCAAACCGATCCCGGTTTGGGCAGAACGCTCGTGAGAATCGGCCGGAAAACGCCCGGCGAACTCGCTTCGGGCGCAGCCCGTCTCTGGGGCCGCCCCCCGCGCCTGGCCCTGGACCCCGCGGGGTCGCGCCCGCGCCCCGCCGGAAAGCCCCCCGCGAGTCCGCCGCTCGCGACGCCGATGCCTCCCGCTCCTCAGCGCCCGGGGCTCCACTCCCTGGCGCGGGCCGGTGGGGCCAGGCGGGCCCCGAGGCCCGGGCTCCAACCCTCGCCTGCCTCCTCAGCCTTCCGAGTCCGGGGTCCTGTGCCCCGGGGCCTCCCCCTGGGCAACCCTGAGTCCCGCGCCCCGAGGCCGCCGACCGCCCCGGCGCCGACGGTGCCCTTCGCAGCCGCGTCCACGCCTCGGGGCGAGAGAAACCTCCGTTCCCCCGCAGGGGGAAGCCGCAGCCCGGGGCGCCCCAGCCGCCCCCAAAGTCGGAGCACGACGCCCGGCCCCAGGCCCTCCCTCAACTCTGCTCCGGGAGGGCTCCCCGGCGCCGGGGCCGCCGGCGGGTCCGCGTCCTCTCGGCGCGTTTTCCGGGGGGCCGCGCCGGGCCCCGAGCGAGAAAGGGCCCTCGGCCCCGGGGACCAGGCCGGTCCCCGGGGCTGCCCAACGCCGGCCGATTCTCACGAGCGCGTTCTGCCCAAACCGATCCCGGTTTGGGCAGAACGCTCGTGAGAATCGGCCGGAAAACGCCCGGCGAACTCGCTTCGGGCGCAGCCCGTCTGCGGGGCCGCCCCCCGCGCCTGGCCCGGGACCCCGCGGGGTCGCGCCCGCGCCCCGCCGGAAAGCCCCCCGCGAGTCCGCCGCGCGCGACGCCGACGCCTCCCGCTCCTCAGCGCCCGGGGCTCCCCTCCCTGGCGCGGGCCGGTGGGGCCGGGCGGGCCCCGAGGCCCGGGCTCCAACCCTCGCCTGCCTCCTCAGCCTTCCGAGTCCGGGGTCCTGGGCCCCGGGGCCTCCCCCTGGGCAACCCTGAGTCCCGCGCCCCGAGGCCCCCGACCGCCCCAGCGCCGACGGTGCCCTTCGCAGCCGCGTCCACGCCTCGGGGCGAGAGAAACCTCCGTTCCCCCGCAGGGGGAAGCCGCAGCCCGGGGCGCCCCAGCCGCCCCCAAAGGCGGAGCACGACGCCCGGCCCCAGGCCCTCCCTCAACTCTGCTCCGGGAGGGCCCCCGGCGCCGGGGCCGCCGGCGGGTCCGCGGCCTCTCGGCGCGTTTTCCGGGGGGCCGCGCCGGGCCCCGAGCGAGAAAGGGCCCTCGGCCCCGGGGACCAGGCCGGTCCCCGGGGCTGCCCAACGCCCGCCGATTCTCACGAGCGTTCTGCCCAAACCGATCCCGGTTTGGGCAGAACGCTCGTGAGAATCGGCCGGAAAACGCCCGGCGAACTCGCTTCGGGCGCAGCCCGTCTGCGGGGCCGCCCCCCGCGCCTGGCCCGGGACCCCGCGGGGTCGCGCCCGCGCCCCGCCGGAAAGCCCCCCGCGAGTCCGCCGCGCGCGACGCCGACGCCTCCCGCTCCTCAGCGCCCGGGGCTCCCCTCCCTGGCGCGGGCCGGTGGGGCCGGGCGGGCCCCGAGGCCCGGGCTCCAACCCTCGCCTGCCTCCTCAGCCTTCCGAGTCCGGGGTCCTGGGCCCCGGGGCCTCCCCCTGGGCAACCCTGAGTCCCGCGCCCCGAGGCCCCCGACCGCCCCGGCGCCGACGGTGCCCTTCGCAGCCGCGTCCACGCCTCGGGGCGAGAGAAACCTCCGTTCCCCCGCAGGGGGAAGCCGCAGCCCGGGGCGCCCCAGCCGCCCCCAAAGTCGGAGCACGACGCCCGGCCCCAGGCCCTCCCTCAACTCTGCTCCGGGAGGGCTCCCCGGCGCCGGGGCCGCCGGCGGGTCCGCGTCCTCTCGGCGCGTTTTCCGGGGGGCCGCGCCGGGCCCCGAGCGAGAAAGGGCCCTCGGCCCCGGGGACCAGGCCGGTCCCCGGGGCTGCCCAACGCCGGCCGATTCTCACGAGCGTTCTGCCCAAACCGATCCCGGTTTGGGCAGAACGCTCGTGAGAATCGGCCGGAAAACGCCCGGCGAACTCGCTTCGGGCGCAGCCCGTCTGCGGGGCCGCCCCCCGCGCCTGGCCCGGGACCCCGCGGGGTCGCGCCCGCGCCCCGCCGGAAAGCCCCCCGCGAGTCCGCCGCGCGCGACGCCGACGCCTCCCGCTCCTCAGCGCCCGGGGCTCCCCTCCCTGGCGCGGGCCGGTGGGGCCGGGCGGGCCCCGAGGCCCGGGCTCCAACCCTCGCCTGCCTCCTCAGCCTTCCGAGTCCGGGGTCCTGGGCCCCGGGGCCTCCCCCTGGGCAACCCTGAGTCCCGCGCCCCGAGGCCCCCGACCGCCCCGGCGCCGACGGTGCCCTTCGCAGCCGCGTCCACGCCTCGGGGCGAGAGAAACCTCCGTTCCCCCGCAGGGGGAAGCCGCAGCCCGGGGCGCCCCAGCCGCCCCCAAAGGCGGAGCACGACGCCCGGCCCCAGGCCCTCCCTCAACTCTGCTCCGGGAGGGCCCCCGGCGCCGGGGCCGCCGGCGGGTCCGCGGCCTCTCGGCGCGTTTTCCGGGGGGCCGCGCCGGGCCCCGAGCGAGAAAGGGCCCTCGGCCCCGGGGACCAGGCCGGTCCCCGGGGCTGCCCAACGCCGGCCGATTCTCACGAGCGTTCTGCCCAAACCGATCCCGGTTTGGGCAGAACGCTCGTGAGAATCGGCCGGAAAACGCCCGGCGAACTCGCTTCGGGCGCAGCCCGTCTGCGGGGCCGCCCCCCGCGCCTGGCCCGGGAACGCGCGGGGTCGCGCCCGCGCCCCGCAGGAAAGCCCCCCGCGAGTCCGCCGCGCGCGACGCCGACGCCTCCCGCTCCTCAGCGCCCGGGGCTCCCCTCCCTGGCGCGGGCCGGTGGGGCCGGGCGGGCCCCGAGGCCCGGGCTCCAACCCTCGCCTGCCTCCTCAGCCTTCCGAGTCCGGGGTCCTGGGCCCCGGGGCCTCCCCCTGGGCAACCCTGAGTCCCGCGCCCCGAGGCCCCCGACCGCCCCGGCGCCGACGGTGCCCTTCGCAGCCGCATCCACGCCTCGGGGCGAGAGAAACCTCCGTTCCCCCGCAGGGGGAAGCCGCAGCCCGGGGCGCCCCAGCCGCCCCCAACGGCGGAGCACGACGCCCGGCCCCAGGCCCTCCCTCAACTCTGCTCCGGGAGGGCTCCCCGGCGCCGGGGCCGCCGGCGGGTCCGCGTCCTCTCGGCGCGTTTTCCGGGGGGCCGCGCCGGGCCCCGAGCGAGAAAGGGCCCTCGGCCCCGGGGACCAGGCCGGTCCCCGGGGCTGCCCAACGCCGGCCGATTCTCACGAGCGTTCTGCCCAAACCGATCCCGGTTTGGGCAGAACGCTCGTGAGAATCGGCCGGAAAACGCCCGGCGAACTCGCTTCGGGCGCAGCCCGTCTGCGGGGCCGCCCCCCGCGCCTGGCCCGGGACCCCGCGGGGTCGCGCCCGCGCCCCGCCGGAAAGCCCCCCGCGAGTCCGCCGCGCGCGACGCCGACGCCTCCCGCTCCTCAGCGCCCGGGGCTCCCCTCCCTGGCGCGGGCCGGTGGGGCCGGGCGGGCCCCGAGGCCCGGGCTCCAACCCTCGCCTGCCTCCTCAGCCTTCCGAGTCCGGGGTCCTGGGCCCCGGGGCCTCCCCCTGGGCAACCCTGAGTCCCGCGCCCCGAGGCCCCCGACCGCCCCGGCGCCGACGG
This sequence comes from Martes martes, assembly GCF_963455335.1. NCBI lineage: Eukaryota > Metazoa > Chordata > Mammalia > Carnivora > Mustelidae > Martes > Martes martes. The sequence continues at coordinate 113,651 of NW_027666548.1, forward strand.
TGCCCTTCGCAGCCGCGTCCACGCCTCGGGGCTTGAGAAACCTCCGTTCCCCCGCAGGGGGAAGCCGCAGCCCGGGGCGCCCCAGCCGCCCCCAAAGTCGGAGCACGACGCCCGGCCCCAGGCCCTCCCTCAACTCTGCTCCGGGAGGGCTCCCCGGCGCCGGGGCCGCCGGCGGGTCCGCGTCCTCTCGGCGCGTTTTCCGGGGGGCCGCGCCGGGCCCCGAGCGAGAAAGGGCCCTCGGCCACGGGGACCAGGCCGGTCCCCGGGGCTGCCCAACGCCGGCCGATTCTCACGAGCGTTCTGCCCAAACCGATCCCGGTTTGGGCAGAACGCTCGTGAGAATCGGCCGGAAAACGCCAGGCGAACTCGCTTCGGGCGCAGCCCGTCTGCGGGGCCGCCCCCCGCGCCTGGCCCGGGACCCCGCGGGGTCGCGCCCGCGCCCCGCCGGAAAGCCCCCCGCGAGTCCGCCGCGCGCGACGCCGACGCCTCCCGCTCCTCAGCGCCCGGGGCTCCCCTCCCTGGCGCGGGCCGGTGGGGCCGGGCGGGCCCCGAGGCCCGGGCTCCAACCCTCGCCTGCCTCCTCAGCCTTCCGAGTCCGGGGTCCTGGGCCCCGGGGCCTCCCCCTGGGCAACCCTGAGTCCCGCGCCCCGAGGCCCCCGACCGCCCCGGCGCCGACGGTGCCCTTCGCAGCCGCGTCCACGCCTCGGGGCGAGAGAAACCTCCGTTCCCCCGCAGGGGGAAGCCGCAGCCCGGGGCGCCCCAGCCGCCCCCAAAGGCGGAGCACGACGCCCGGCCCCAGGCCCTCCCTCAACTCTGCTCCGGGAGGGCTCCCCGGCGCCGGGGCCGCCGGCGGGTCCGCGGCCTCTCGGCGCGTTTTCCGGGGGGCCGCGCCGGGCCCCGAGCGAGAAAGGGCCCTCGGCCCCGGGGACCAGGCCGGTCCCCGGGGCTGCCCAACGCCGGCCGATTCTCACGAGCGTTCTGCCCAAACCGATCCCGGTTTGGGCAGAACGCTCGTGAGAATCGGCCGGAAAACGCCCGGCGAACTCGCTTCGGGCGCAGCCCGTCTGCGGGGCCGCCCCCCGCGCCTGGCCCGGGACCCCGCGGGGTCGCGCCCGCGCCCCGCAGGAAAGCCCCCCGCGAGTCCGCCGCGCGCGACGCCGACGCCTCCCGCTCCTCAGCGCCCGGGGCTCCCCTCCCTGGCGCGGGCCGGTGGGGCCGGGCGGGCCCCGAGGCCCGGGCTCCAACCCTCGCCTGCCTCCTCAGCCTTCCGAGTCCGGGGTCCTGGGCCCCGGGGCCTCCCCCTGGGCAACCCTGAGTCCCGCGCCCCGAGGCCCCCGACCGCCCCGGCGCCGACGGTGCCCTTCGCAGCCGCGTCCACGCCTCGGGGCGAGAGAAACCTCCGTTCCCCCGCAGGGGGAAGCCGCAGCCCGGGGCGCCCCAGCCGCCCCCAAAGGCGGAGCACGACGCCCGGCCCCAGGCCCTCCCTCAACTCTGCTCCGGGAGGGCTCCCCGGCGCCGGGGCCGCCGGCGGGTCCGCGTTCTCTCGGCGCGTTTTCCGGGGGGCCGCGCCGGGCCCCGAGCGAGAAAGGGCCCTCGGCCCCGGGGACCAGGCCGGTCCCCGGGGCTGCCCAACGCCGGCCGATTCTCACGAGCGTTCTGCCCAAACCGATCCCGGTTTGGGCAGAACGCTCGTGAGAATCGGCCGGAAAACGCCCGGCGAACTCGCTTCGGGCGCAGCCCGTCTGCGGGGCCGCCCCCCGCGCCTGGCCCGGGACCCCGCGGGGTCGCGCCCGCGCCCCGCCGGAAAGCCCCCCGCGAGTCCGCCGCGCGCGACGCCGACGCCTCCCGCTCCTCAGCGCCCGGGGCTCCCCTCCCTGGCGCGGGCCGGTGGGGCCGGGCGGGCCCCGAGGCCCGGGCTCCAACCCTCGCCTGCCTCCTCAGCCTTCCGAGTCCGGGGTCCTGGGCCCCGGGGCCTCCCCCTGGGCAACCCTGAGTCCCGCGCCCCGAGGCCCCCGACCGCCCCGGCGCCGACGGTGCCCTTCGCAGCCGCGTCCACGCCTCGGGGCGAGAGAAACCTCCGTTCCCCCGCAGGGGGAAGCCGCAGCCCGGGGCGCCCTAGCCGCCCCCAAAGGCGGAGCACGACGCCCGGCCCCAGGCCCTCCCTCAACTCTGCTCCGGGAGGGCCCCCGGCGCCGGGGCCGCCGGCGGGTCCGCGGCCTCTCGGCGCGTTTTCCGGGGGGCCGCGCCGGGCCCCGAGCGAGAAAGGGCCCTCGGCCCCGGGGACCAGGCCGGTCCCCGGGGCTGCCCAACGCCGGCCGATTCTCACGAGCGTTCTGCCCAAACCGATCCCGGTTTGGGCAGAACGCTCGTGAGAATCGGCCGGAAAACGCCCGGCGAACTCGCTTCGGGCGCAGCCCGTCTGCGGGGCCGCCCCCCGCGCCTGGCCCGGGACCCCGCGGGGTCGCGCCCGCGCCCGCCGGAAAGCCCCCCGCGAGTCCGTCGCGCGCGACGCCGACGCCTCCCGCTCCTCAGCGCCCGGGGCTCCCCTCCCTGGCGCGGGCCGGTGGGGCCGGGCGGGCCCCGAGGCCCGGGCTCCAACCCTCGCCTGCCTCCTCAGCCTTCCGAGTCCGGGGTCCTGGGCCCCGGGGCCTCCCCCTGGGCAACCCTGAGTCCCGCGCCCCGAGGCCCCCGACCGCCCCGGCGCCGACGGTGCCCTTCGCAGCCGCGTCCACGCCTCGGGGCGAGAGAAACCTCCGTTCCCCCGCAGGGGGAAGCCGCAGCCCGGGGCGCCCCAGCCGCCCCCAAAGGCGGAGCACGACGCCCGGCCCCAGGCCCTCCCTCAACTCTGCTCCGGGAGGGCCCCCGGCGCCGGGGCCGCCGGTGGGTCCGCGGCCTCTCGGCGCGTTTTCCGGGGGGCCGCGCCGGGCCCCGAGCGAGAAAGGGCCCTCGGCCCCGGGGACCAGGCCGGTCCCCGGGGCTGCCCAACGCCGGCCGATTCTCACGAGCGTTCTGCCCAAACCGATCCCGGTTTGGGCAGAACGCTCGTGAGAATCGGCCGGAAAACGCCCGGCGAACTCGCTTCGGGCGCAGCCCGTCTGCGGGGCCGCCCCCCGCGCCTGGCCCGGGACCCCGCGGGGTCGCGCCCGCGCCCCGCCGGAAAGCCCCCCGCGAGTCCGCCGCGCGCGACGCCGACGCCTCCCGCTCCTCAGCGCCCGGGGCTCCCCTCCCTGGCGCGGGCCGGTGGGGCCGGGCGGGCCCCGAGGCCCGGGCTCCAACCCTCGCCTGCCTCCTCAGCCTTCCGAGTCCGGGGTCCTGGGCCCCGGGGCCTCCCCCTGGGCAACCCTGAGTCCCGCGCCCCGAGGCCCCCGACCGCCCCGGCGCCGACGGTGCCCTTCGCAGCCGCGTCCACGCCTCGGGGCGAGAGAAACCTCCGTTCCCCCGCAGGGGGAAGCCGCAGCCCGGGGCGCCCCAGCCGCCCCCAAAGGCGGAGCACGACGCCCGGCCCCAGGCCCTCCCTCAACTCTGCTCCGGGAGGGCTCCCCGGCGCCGGGGCCGCCGGCGGGTCCGCGGCCTCTCGGCGCGTTTTCCGGGGGGCCGCGCCGGGCCCCAAGCGAGAAAGGGCCCTCGGCCCCGGGGACCAGGCCGGTCCCCGGGGCTGCCCAACGCCGGCCGATTCTCACGAGCGTTCTGCCCAAACCGATCCCGGTTTGGGCAGAACGCTCGTGAGAATCGGCCGGAAAACGCCCGGCGAACTCGCTTCGGGCGCAGCCCGTCTGCGGGGCCGCCCCCCGCGCCTGGCCCGGGACCCCGCGGGGTCGCGCCCGCGCCCCGCAGGAAAGCCCCCCGCGAGTCCGCCGCGCGCGACGCCGACGCCTCCCGCTCCTCAGCGCCCGGGGCTCCCCTCCCTGGCGCGGGCCGGTGGGGCCGGGCGGGCCCCGAGGCCCGGGCTCCAACCCTCGCCTGCCTCCTCAGCCTTCCGAGTCCGGGGTCCTGGGCCCCGGGGCCTCCCCCTGGGCAACCCTGAGTCCCGCGCCCCGAGGCCCCCGACCGCCCCGGCGCCGACGGTGCCCTTCGCAGCCGCGTCCACGCCTCGGGGCGAGAGAAACCTCCGTTCCCCCGCAGGGGGAAGCCGCAGCCCGGGGCGCCCCAGCCGCCCCCAAAGGCGGAGCACGACGCCCGGCCCCAGGCCCTCCCTCAACTCTGCTCCGGGAGGGCTCCCCGGCGCCGGGGCCGCCGGCGGGTCCGCGTCCTCTCGGCGCGTTTTCCGGGGGGCCGCGCCGGGCCCCGAGCGAGAAAGGGCCCTCGGCCCCGGGGACCAGGCCGGTCCCCGGGGCTGCCCAACGCCGGCCGATTCTCACGAGCGTTCTGCCCAAACCGATCCCGGTTTGGGCAGAACGCTCGTGAGAATCGGCCGGAAAACGCCCGGCGAACTCGCTTCGGGCGCAGCCCGTCTGCGGGGCCGCCCCCCGCGCCTGGCCCGGCACCCCGCGGGGTCGCGCCCGCGCCCCGCCGGAAAGCCCCCCGCGAGTCCGCCGCGCGCGACGCCGACGCCTCCCGCTCCTCAGCGCCCGGGGCTCCCCTCCCTGGCGCGGGCCGGTGGGGCCGGGCGGGCCCCGAGGCCCGGGCTCCAACCCTCGCCTGCCTCCTCAGCCTTCCGAGTCCGGGGTCCTGGGCCCCGGGGCCTCCCCCTGGGCAACCCTGAGTCCCGCGCCCCGAGGCCCCCGACCGCCCCGGCGCCGACGGTGCCCTTCGCAGCCGCGTCCACGCCTCGGGGCGAGAGAAACCTCCGTTCCCCCGCAGGGGGAAGCCGCAGCCCGGGGCGCCCTAGCCGCCCCCAAAGGCGGAGCACGACGCCCGGCCCCAGGCCCTCCCTCAACTCTGCTCCGGGAGGGCCCCCGGCGCCGGGGCCGCCGGCGGGTCCGCGGCCTCTCGGCGCGTTTTCCGGGGGGCCGCGCCGGGCCCCGAGCGAGAAAGGGCCCTCGGCCCCGGGGACCAGGCCGGTCCCCGGGGCTGCCCAACGCCGGCCGATTCTCACGAGCGTTCTGCCCAAACCGATCCCGGTTTGGGCAGAACGCTCGTGAGAATCGGCCGGAAAACGCCCGGCGAACTCGCTTCGGGCGCAGCCCGTCTGCGGGGCCGCCCCCCGCGCCTGGCCCGGGACCCCGCGGGGTCGCGCCCGCGCCCCGCCGGAAAGCCCCCCGCGAGTCCGCCGCGCGCGACGCCGACGCCTCCCGCTCCTCAGCGCCCGGGGCTCCCCTCCCTGGCGCGGGCCGGTGGGGCCGGGCGGGCCCCGAGGCCCGGGCTCCAACCCTCGCCTGCCTCCTCAGCCTTCCGAGTCCGGGGTCCTGGGCCCCGGGGCCTCCCCCTGGGCAACCCTGTGTCCCGCGCCCCGAGGCCCCCGACCGCCCCGGCGCCGACGGTGCCCTTCGCAGCCGCGTCCACGCCTCGGGGCGAGAGAAACCTCCGTTCCCCCGCAGGGGGAAGCCGCAGCCCGGGGCGCCCCAGCCGCCCCCAAAGTCGGAGCACGACGCCCGGCCCCAGGCCCTCCCTCAACTCTGCTCCGGGAGGGCTCCCCGGCGCCGGGGCCGCCGGCGGGTCCGCGTCCTCTCGGCGCGTTTTCCGGGGGGCCGCGCCGGGCCCCGAGCGAGAAAGGGCCCTCGGCCCCGGGGACCAGGCCGGTCCCCGGGGCTGCCCAACGCCGGCCGATTCTCACGAGCGTTCTGCCCAAACCGATCCCGGTTTGGGCAGAACGCTCGTGAGAATCGGCCGGAAAACGCCCGGCGAACTCGCTTCGGGCGCAGCCCGTCTGCGGGGCCGCCCCCCGCGCCTGGCCCGGGACCCCGCGGGGTCGCGCCCGCGCCCGCCGGAAAGCCCCCCGCGAGTCCGCCGCGCGCGACGCCGACGCCTCCCGCTCCTCAGCGCCCGGGGCTCCCCTCCCTGGCGCGGGCCGGTGGGGCCGGGCGGGCCCCGAGGCCCGGGCTCCAACCCTCGCCTGCCTCCTCAGCCTTCCGAGTCCGGGGTCCTGGGCCCCGGGGCCTCCCCCTGGGCAACCCTGAGTCCCGCGACCCGAGGCCCCCGACCGCCCCGGCGCCGACGGTGCCCTTCGCAGCCGCGTCCACGCCTCGGGGCGAGAGAAACCTGCGTTCCCCCGCAGGGGGAAGCCGCAGCCCGGGGCGCCCCAGCCGCCCCCAAAGGCGGAGCACGACGCCCGGCCCCAGGCCCTCCCTCAACTCTGCTCCGGGAGGGCCCCCGGCGCCGGGGCCGCCGGCGGGTCCGCGGCCTCTCGGCGCGTTTTCCGGGGGGCCGCGCCGGGCCCCGAGCGAGAAAGGGCCCTCGGCCCCGGGGACCAGGCCGGTCCCCGGGGCTGCCCAACGCCGGCCGATTCTCACGAGCGTTCTGCCCAAACCGATCCCGGTTTGGGCAGAACGCTCGTGAGAATCGGCCGGAAAACGCCCGGCGAACTCGCTTCGGGCGCAGCCCGTCTGCGGGGCCGCCCCCCGCGCCTGGCCCGGGACCCCGCGGGGTCGCGCCCGCGCCCCGCCGGAAAGCCCCCCGCGAGTCCGCCGCGCGCGACGCCGACGCCTCCCGCTCCTCAGCGCCCGGGGCTCCCCTCCCTGGCGCGGGCCGGTGGGGCCGGGCGGGCCCCGAGGCCCGGGCTCCAACCCTCGCCTGCCTCCTCAGCCTTCCGAGTCCGGGGTCCTGGGCCCCGGGGCCTCCCCCTGGGCAACCCTGAGTCCCGCGCCCCGAGGCCCCCGACCGCCCCGGCGCCGACGGTGCCCTTCGCAGCCGCGTCCACGCCTCGGGGCGAGAGAAACCTCCGTTCCCCCGCAGGGGGAAGCCGCAGCCCGGGGCGCCCCAGCCGCCCCCAAAGGCGGAGCACGACGCCCGGCCCCAGGCCCTCCCTCAACTCTGCTCCGGGAGGGCTCCCCGGCGCCGGGGCCGCCGGCGGGTCCGCGGCCTCTCGGCGCGTTTTCCGGGGGGCCGCGCCGGGCCCCGAGCGAGAAAGGGCCCTCGGCCCCGGGGACCAGGCCGGTCCCCGGGGCTGCCCAACGCCGGCCGATTCTCACGAGCGTTCTGCCCAAACCGATCCCGGTTTGGGCAGAACGCTCGTGAGAATCGGCCGGAAAACGCCCGGCGAACTCGCTTCGGGCGCAGCCCGTCTGCGGGGCCGCCCCCCGCGCCTGGCCCGGGACCCCGCGGGGTCGCGCCCGCGCCCCGCCGGAAAGCCCCCCGCGAGTCCGCCGCGCGCGACGCCGACGCCTCCCGCTCCTCAGCGCCCGGGGCTCCCCTCCCTGGCGCGGGCCGGTGGGGCCGGGCGGGCCCCGAGGCCCGGGCTCCAACCCTCGCCTGCCTCCTCAGCCTTCCGAGTCCGGGGTCCTGTGCCCCGGGGCCTCCCCCTGGGCAACCCTGAGTCCCGCGCCCCGAGGCCCCCGACCGCCCCGGCGCCGACGGTGCCCTTCGCAGCCGCGTCCACGCCTCGGGGCGAGAGAAACCTCCGTTCCCCCGCAGGGGGAAGCCGCAGCCCGGGGCGCCCCAGCCGCCCCCAAAGGCGGAGCACGACGCCCGGCCCCAGGCCCTCCCTCAACTCTGCTCCGGGAGGGCCCCCGGCGCCGGGGCCGCCGGCGGGTCCGCGGCCTCTCGGCGCGTTTTCCGGGGGGCCGCGCCGGGCCCCGAGCGAGAAAGGGCCCTCGGCCCCGGGGACCAGGCCGGTCCCCGGGGCTGCCCAACGCCGGCCGATTCTCACGAGCGTTCTGCCCAAACCGATCCCGGTTTGGGCAGAACGCTCGTGAGAATCGGCCGGAAAACGCCCGGCGAACTCGCTTCGGGCGCAGCCCGTCTGCGGGGCCGCCCCCCGCGCCTGGCCCGGGACCCCGCGGGGTCGCGCCCGCGCCCCGCCGGAAAGCCCCCCGCGAGTCCGCCGCGCGCGACGCCGACGCCTCCCGCTCCTCAGCGCCCGGGGCTCCCCTCCCTGGCGCGGGCCGGTGGGGCCGGGCGGGCCCCGAGGCCCGGGCTCCAACCCTCGCCTGCCTCCTCAGCCTTCCGAGTCCGGGGTCCTGGGCCCCGGGGCCTCCCCCTGGGCAACCCTGAGTCCCGCGCCCCGAGGCCCCCGACCGCCCCGGCGCCAACGGTGCCCTTCGCAGCCGCGTCCACGCCTCGGGGCGAGAGAAACCTCCGTTCCCCCGCAGGGGGAAGCCGCAGCCCGGGGCGCCCCAGCCGCCCCCAAAGTCGGAGCACGACGCCCGGCCCCAGGCCCTCCCTCAACTCTGCTCCGGGAGGGCTCCCCGGCGCCGGGGCCGCCGGCGGGTCCGCGTCCTCTCGGCGCGTTTTCCGGGGGGCCGCGCCGGGCCCCGAGCGAGAAAGGGCCCTCGGCCCCGGGGACCAGGCCGGTCCCCGGGGCTGCCCAACGCCGGCCGATTCTCACGAGCGTTCTGCCCAAACCGATCCCGGTTTGGGCAGAACGCTCGTGAGAATCGGCCGGAAAACGCCCGGCGAACTCGCTTCGGGCGCAGCCCGTCTGCGGGGCCGCCCCCCGCGCCTGGCCCGGGACCCCGCGGGGTCGCGCCCGCGCCCCGCCGGAAAGCCCCCCGCGAGTCCGCCGCGCGCGACGCCGACGCCTCCCGCTCCTCAGCGCCCGGGGCTCCCCTCCCTGGCGCGGGCCGGTGGGGCCGGGCGGGCCCCGAGGCCCGGGCTCCAACCCTCGCCTGCCTCCTCAGCCTTCCGAGTCCGGGGTCCTGGGCCCCGGGGCCTCCCCCTGGGCAACCCTGAGTCCCGCGCCCCGAGGCCCCCGACCGCCCCGGCGCCGACGGTGCCCTTCGCAGCCGCGTCCACGCCTCGGGGCGAGAGAAACCTCCGTTCCCCCGCAGGGGGAAGCCGCAGCCCGGGGCGCCCCAGCCGCCCCCAAAGGCGGAGCACGACGCCCGGCCCCAGGCCCTCCCTCAACTCTGCTCCGGGAGGGCTCCCCGGCGCCGGGGCCGCCGGCGGGTCCGCGGCCTCTCGGCGCGTTTTCCGGGGGGCCGCGCCGGGCCCCGAGCGAGAAAGGGCCCTCGGCCCCGGGACCAGGCCGGTCCCCGGGGCTGCCCAACGCCGGCCGATTCTCACGAGCGTTCTGCCCAAACCGATCCCGGTTTGGGCAGAACGCTCGTGAGAATCGGCCGGAAAACGCCCGGCGAACTCGCTTCGGGCGCAGCCCGTCTGCGGGGCCGCCCCCCGCGCCTGGCCCGGGACCCCGCGGGGTCGCGCCCGCGCCCCGCCGGAAAGCCCCCCGCGAGTCCGCCGCGCGCGACGCCGACGCCTCCCGCTCCTCAGCGCCCGGGGCTCCCCTCCCTGGCGCGGGCCGTTGGGGCCGGGCGGGCCCCGAGGCCCGGGCTCCAAACCTCGCCTGCCTCCTCAGCCTTCCGAGTCCGGGGTCCTGTGCCCCGGGGCCTCCCCCTGGGCAACCCTGAGTCCCGCGCCCCGAGGCCCCCGACCGCCCCGGCGCCGACGGTGCCCTTCGCAGCCGCGTCCACGCCTCGGGGCGAGAGAAACCTCCGTTCCCCCGCAGGGGGAAGCCGCAGCCCGGGGCGCCCCAGCCGCCCCCAAAGGCGGAGCACGACGCCCGGCCCCAGGCCCTCCCTCAACTCTGCTCCGGGAGGGCTCCCCGGCGCCGGGGCCGCCGGCGGGTCCGCGGCCTCTCGGCGCGTTTTCCGGGGGGCCGCGCCGGGCCCCGAGCGAGAAAGGGCCCTCGGCCCCGGGACCAGGCCGGTCCCCGGGGCTGCCCAACGCCGGCCGATTCTCACGAGCGTTCTGCCCAAACCGATCCCGGTTTGGGCAGAACGCTCGTGAGAATCGGCCGGAAAACGCCCGGCGAACTCGCTTCGGGCGCAGCCCGTCTGCGGGGCCGCCCCCCGCGCCTGGCCCGGGACCCCGCGGGGTCGCGCCCGCGCCCCGCCGGAAAGCCCCCCGCGAGTCCGCCGCGCGCGACGCCGACGCCTCCCGCTCCTCAGCGCCCGGGGCTCCCCTCCCTGGCGCGGGCCGGTGGGGCCGGGCGGGCCCCGAGGCCCGGGCTCCAACCCTCGCCTGCCTCCTCAGCCTTCCGAGTCCGGGGTCCTGGGCCCCGGGGCCTCCCCCTGGGCAACCCTGAGTCCCGCGCCCCGAGGCCCCCGACCGCCCCGGCGCCGACGGTGCCCTTCACAGCCGCGTCCACGCCTCGGGGCGAGAGAAACCTCCGTTCCCCCGCAGGGGGGAAGCCGCAGCCCGGGGCGCCCCAGCCGCCCCCAAAGTCGGAGCACGACGCCCGGCCCCAGGCCCTCCCTCAACTCTGCTCCGGGAGGGCTCCCCGGCGCCGGGGCCGCCGGCGGGTCCGCGTCCTCTCGGCGCGTTTTCCGGGGGGCCGCGCCGGGCCCCGAGCGAGAAAGGGCCCTCGGCCCCGGGGACCAGGCCGGTCCCCGGGGCTGCCCAACGCCGGCCGATTCTCACGAGCGTTCTGCCCAAACCGATCCCGGTTTGGGCAGAACGCTCGTGAGAATCGGCCGGAAAACGCCCGGCGAACTCGCTTCGGGCGCAGCCCGTCTGCGGGGCCGCCCCCCGCGCCTGGCCCGGGACCCCGCGGGGTCGCGCCCGCGCCCCGCCGGAAAGCCCCCCGCGAGTCCGCCGCGCGCGACGCCGACGCCTCCCGCTCCTCAGCGCCCGGGGCTCCCCTCCCTGGCGCGGGCCGGTGGGGCCGGGCGGGCCCCGAGGCCCGGGCTCCAACCCTCGCCTGCCTCCTCAGCCTTCCGAGTCCGGGGTCCTGGGCCCCGGGGCCTCCCCCTGGGCAACCCTGAGTCCCGCGCCCCGAGGCCCCCGACCGCCCCGGCGCCGACGGTGCCCTTCGCAGCCGCGTCCACGCCTCGGGGCGAGAGAAACCTCCGTTCCCCCGCAGGGGGAAGCCGCAGCCCGGGGCGCCCCAGCCGCCCCCAAAGGCGGAGCACGACGCCCGGCCCCAGGCCCTCCCTCAACTCTGCTCCGGGAGGGCTCCCCGGCGCCGGGGCCGCCGGCGGGTCCGCGGCCTCTCGGCGCGTTTTCCGGGGGGCCGCGCCGGGCCCCGAGCGAGAAAGGGCCCTCGGCCCCGGGGACCAGGCCGGTCCCCGGGGCTGCCCAACGCCGGCCGATTCTCACGAGCGTTCTGCCCAAACCGATCCCGGTTTGGGCAGAACGCTCGTGAGAATCGGCCGGAAAACGCCCGGCGAACTCGCTTCGGGCGCAGCCCGTCTGCGGGGCCGCCCCCCGCGCCTGGCCCGGGACCCCGCGGGGTCGCGCCCGCGCCCCGCAGGAAAGCCCCCCGCGAGTCCGCCGCGCGCGACGCCGACGCCTCCCGCTCCTCAGCGCCCGGGGCTCCCCTCCCTGGCGCGGGCCGTGGGGCCGGGCGGGCCCCGAGGCCCGGGCTCCAACCCTCGCCTGCCTCCTCAGCCTTCCGAGTCCGGGGTCCTGGGCCCCGGGGCCTCCCCCTGGGCAACCCTGAGTCCCGCGCCCCGAGGCCCCCGACCGCCCCGGCGCCGACGGTGCCCTTCGCAGCCGCGTCCACGCCTCGGGGCGAGAGAAACCTCCGTTCCCCCGCAGGGGGAAGCCGCAGCCCGGGGCGCCCCAGCCGCCCCCAAAGGCGGAGCACGACGCCCGGCCCCAGGCCCTCCCTCAACTCTGCTCCGGGAGGGCTCCCCGGCGCCGGGGCCGCCGGCGGGTCCGCGTCCTCTCGGCGCGTTTTCCGGGGGGCCGCGCCGGGCCCCGAGCGAGAAAGGGCCCTCGGCCCCGGGGACCAGGCCGGTCCCCGGGGCTGCCCAACGCCGGCCGATTCTCACGAGCGTTCTGCCCAAACCGATCCCGGTTTGGCAGAACGCTCGTGAGAATCGGCCGGAAAACGCCCGGCAAACTCGCTTCGGGCGCAGCCCGTCTGCGGGGCCGCCCCCCGCGCCTGGCCCGGGACCCCGCGGGGTCGCGCCCGCGCCCCGCCGGAAAGCCCCCCGCGAGTCCGCCGCGCGCGACGCCGACGCCTCCCGCTCCTCAGCGCCCGGGGCTCCCCTCCCTGGCGCGGGCCGGTGGGGCCGGGCGGGCCCCGAGGCCCGGGCTCCAACCCTCGCCTGCCTCCTCAGCCTTCCGAGTCCGGGGTCCTGGGCCCCGGGGCCTCCCCCTGGGCAACCCTGAGTCCCGCGCCCCGAGGCCCCCGACCGCCCCGGCGCCGACGGTGCCCTTCGCAGCCGCGTCCACGCCTCGGGGCGAGAGAAACCTCCGTTCCCCCGCAGGGGGAAGCCGCAGCCCGGGGCGCCCTAGCCGCCCCCAAAGGCGGAGCACGACGCCCGGCCCCAGGCCCTCCCTCAACTCTGCTCCGGGAGGGCCCCCGGCGCCGGGGCCGCCGGCGGGTCCGCGGCCTCTCGGCGCGTTTTCCGGGGGGCCGCGCCGGGCCCCGAGCGAGAAAGGGCCCTCGGCCCCGGGGACCAGGCCGGTCCCCGGGGCTGCCCAACGCCGGCCGATGGCCGATTCTCACGAGCGTTCTGCCCAAACCGATCCCGGTTTGGGCAGAACGCTCGTGAGAATCGGCCGGAAAACGCCCGGCGAACTCGCTTCGGGCGCAGCCCGTCTGCAGGGCCGCCCCCCGCGCCTGGCCCGGGACCCCGCGGGGTCGCGCCCGCGCCCCGCCGGAAAGCCCCCCGCGAGTCCGCCGCGCGCGACGCCGACGCCTCCCGCTCCTCAGCGCCCGGGGCTCCCCTCCCTGGCGCGGGCCGGTGGGGCCGGGCGGGCCCCGAGGCCCGGGCTCCAACCCTCGCCTGCCTCCTCAGCCTTCCGAGTCCGGGGTCCTGGGCCCCGGGGCCTCCCCCTGGGCAACCCTGTGTCCCGCGCCCCGAGGCCCCCGACCGCCCCGGCGCCGACGGTGCCCTTCGCAGCCGCGTCCACGCCTCGGGGCGAGAGAAACCTCCGTTCCCCCGCAGGGGGAAGCCGCAGCCCGGGGCGCCCCAGCCGCCCCCAAAGTCGGAGCACGACGCCCGGCCCCAGGCCCTCCCTCAACTCTGCTCCGGGAGGGCTCCCCGGCGCCGGGGCCGCCGGCGGGTCCGCGTCCTCTCGGCGCGTTTTCCGGGGGGCCGCGCCGGGCCCCGAGCGAGAAAGGGCCCTCGGCCCCGGGGACCAGGCCGGTCCCCGGGGCTGCCCAACGCCGGCCGATTCTCACGAGCGTTCTGCCCAAACCGATCCCGGTTTGGGCAGAACGCTCGTGAGAATCGGCCGGAAAACGCCCGGCGAACTCGCTTCGGGCGCAGCCCGTCTGCGGGGCCGCCCCCCGCGCCTGGCCCGGGACCCCGCGGGGTCGCGCCCGCGCCCGCCGGAAAGCCCCCCGCGAGTCCGCCGCGCGCGACGCCGACGCCTCCCGCTCCTCAGCGCCCGGGGCTCCCCTCCCTGGCGCGGGCCGGTGGGGCCGGGCGGGCCCCGAGGCCCGGGCTCCAACCCTCGCCTGCCTCCTCAGCCTTCCGAGTCCGGGGTCCTGGGCCCCGGGGCCTCCCCCTGGGCAACCCTGAGTCCCGCGCCCCGAGGCCCCCGACCGCCCCGGCGCCGACGGTGCCCTTCGCAGCCGCGTCCACGCCTCGGGGCGAGAGAAACCTCCGTTCCCCCGCAGGGGGAAGCCGCAGCCCGGGGCGCCCCAGCCGCCCCCAAAGGCGGAGCACGACGCCCGGCCCCAGGCCCTCCCTCAACTCTGCTCCGGGAGGGCCCCCGGCGCCGGGGCCGCCGGCGGGTCCGCGGCCTCTCGGCGCGTTTTCCGGGGGGCCGCGCCGGGCCCCGAGCGAGAAAGGGCCCTCGGCCCCGGGGACCAGGCCGGTCCCCGGGGCTGCCCAACGCCGGCCGATTCTCACGAGCGTTCTGCCCAAACCGATCCCGGTTTGGGCAGAACGCTCGTGAGAATCGGCCGGAAAACGCCCGGCGAACTCGCTTCGGGCGCAGCCCGTCTGCGGGGCCGCCCCCCGCGCCTGGCCCGGGACCCCGCGGGGTCGCGCCCGCGCCCCGCCGGAAAGCCCCCGCGAGTCCGCCGCGCGCGACGCCGACGCCTCCCGCTCCTCAGCGCCCGGGGCTCCCCTCCCTGGCGCGGGCCGGTGGGGCCGGGCGGGCCCCGAGGCCCGGGCTCCAACCCTCGCCTGCCTCCTCAGCCTTCCGAGTCCGGGGTCCTGGGCCCCGGGGCCTCCCCCTGGGCAACCCTGAGTCCCGCGCCCCGAGGCCCCCGACCGCCCCGGCGCCGACGGTGCCCTTCGCAGCCGCGTCCACGCCTCGGGGCGAGAGAAACCTCCGTTCCCCCGCAGGGGGAAGCCGCAGCCCGGGCGCCCCAGCCGCCCCCAAAGTCGGAGCACGACGCCCGGCCCCAGGCCCTCCCTCAACTCTGCTCCGGGAGGGCTCCCCGGCGCCGGGGCCGCCGGCGGGTCCGCGTCCTCTCGGCGCGTTTTCCGGGGGGCCGCGCCGGGCCCCGAGCGAGAAAGGGCCCTCGGCCCCGGGGACCAGGCCGGTCCCCGGGGCTGCCCAACGCCGGCCGATTCTCACGAGCGTTCTGCCCAAACCGATCCCGGTTTGGGCAGAACGCTCGTGAGAATCGGCCGGAAAACGCCCGGCGAACTCGCTTCGGGCGCAGCCCGTCTGCGGGGCCGCCCCCCGCGCCTGGCCCGGGACCCCGCGGGGTCGCGCCCGCGCCCCGCCGGAAAGCCCCCCGCGAGTCCGCCGCGCGCGACGCCGACGCCTCCCGCTCCTCAGCGCCCGGGGCTCCCCTCCCTGGCGCAGGCCGGTGGGGCCGGGCGGGCCCCGAGGCCCGGGCTCCAACCCTCGCCTGCCTCCTCAGCCTTCCGAGTCCGGGGTCCTGGGCCCCGGGGCCTCCCCCTGGGCAACCCTGAGTCCCGCGCCCCGAGGCCCCCGACCGCCCCGGCGCCGACGGTGCCCTTCGCAGCCGCGTCCACGCCTCGGGGCGAGAGAAACCTCCGTTCCCCCGCAGGGGGAAGCCGCAGCCCGGGGCGCCCCAGCCGCCCCCAAAGGCGGAGCACGACGCCCGGCCCCAGGCCCTCCCTCAACTCTGCTCCGGGAGGGCTCCCCGGCGCCGGGGCCGCCGGCGGGTCCGCGGCCTCTCGGCGCGTTTTCCGAGGGGGCCGCGCCGGGCCCCGAGCGAGAAAGGGCCCTCGGCCCCGGGGACCAGGCCGGTCCCCGGGGCTGCCCAACGCCGGCCGATTCTCACGAGCGTTCTGCCCAAACCGATCCCGGTTTGGGCAGAACGCTCGTGAGAATCGGCCGGAAAACGCCCGGCGAACTCGCTTCGGGCGCAGCCCGTCTGCGGGGCCGCCCCCCGCGCCTGGCCCGGGACCCCGCGGGGTCGCGCCCGCGCCCCGCCGGAAAGCCCCCCGCGAGTCCGCCGCGCGCGACGCCGACGCCTCCCGCTCCTCAGCGCCCGGGGCTCCCCTCCCTGGCGCGGGCCGTTGGGGCCGGGCGGGCCCCGAGGCCCGGGCTCCAACCCTCGCCTGCCTCCTCAGCCTTCCGAGTCCGGGGTCCTGTGCCCCGGGGCCTCCCCCTGGGCAACCCTGAGTCCCGCGCCCCGAGGCCCCCGACCGCCCCGGCGCCGACGGTGCCCTTCGCATCCGCGTCCACGCCTCGGGGCGAGAGAAACCTCCGTTCCCCCGCAGGGGGAAGCCGCAGCCCGGGGCGCCCCAGCCGCCCCCAAAGGCGGAGCACGACGCCCGGCCCCAGGCCCTCCCTCAACTCTGCTCCGGGAGGGCTCCCCGGCGCCGGGGCCGCCAGCGGGTCCGCGGCCTCTCGGCGCGTTTTCCGGGGGGCCGCGCCGGGCCCCGAGCGAGAATGGGCCCTCGGCCCCGGGGACCAGGCCGGTCCCCGGGGCTGCCCAACGCCGGCCGATTCTCACGAGCGTTCTGCCCAAACCGATCCCGGTTTGGGCAGAACGCTCGTGAGAATCGGCCGGAAAACGCCCGGCGAACTCGCTTCGGGCGCAGCCCGTCTGCGGGGCCGCCCCCCGCGCCTGGCCCGGGACCCCGCGGGGTCGCGCCCGCGCCCCGCCGGAAAGCCCCCCGCGAGTCCGCCGCGCGCGACGCCGACGCCTCCCGCTCCTCAGCGCCCGGGGCTCCCCTCCCTGGCGCGGGCCGGTGGGGCCGGGCGGGCCCCGAGGCCCGGGCTCCAACCCTCGCCTGCCTCCTCAGCCTTCCGAGTCCGGGGTCCTGTGCCCCGGGGCCTCCCCCTGGGCAACCCTGAGTCCCGCGCCCCGAGGCCCCCGACCGCCCCGGCGCCGACGGTGCCCTTCGCAGCCGCGTCCACGCCTCGGGGCGAGAGAAACCTCCGTTCCCCCGCAGGGGGAAGCCGCAGCCCGGGGCGCCCCAGCCGCCCCCAAAGGCGGAGCACGACGCCCGGCCCCAGGCCCTCCCTCAACTCTGCTCCGGGAGGGCCCCCGGCGCCGGGGCCGCCGGCGGGTCCGCGGCCTCTCGGCGCGTTTTCCGGGGGGCCGCGCCGGGCCCCGAGCGAGAAAGGGCCCTCGGCCCCGGGGACCAGGCCGGTCCCCGGGGCTGCCCAACGCCGGCCGATTCTCACGAGCGTTCTGCCCAAACCGATCCCGGTTTGGGCAGAACGCTCGTGAGAATCGGCCGGAAAACGCCCGGCGAACTCGCTTCGGGCGCAGCCCGTCTGCGGGGCCGCCCCCCGCGCCTGGCCCGGGACCCCGCGGGGTCGCGCCCGCGCCCCGCCGGAAAGCCCCCCGCGAGTCCGCCGCGCGCGACGCCGACACCTCCCGCTCCTCAGCGCCCGGGGCTCCCCTCCCTGGCGCGGGCCGGTGGGGCCGGGCGGGCCCCGAGGCCCGGGCTCCAACCCTCGCCTGCCTCCTCAGCCTTCCGAGTCCGGGGTCCTGGGCCCCGGGGCCTCCCCGTGGGCAACCCTGAGTCCCGCGCCCCGAGGCCCCCGACCGCCCCGGCGCCGACGGTGCCCTTCGCAGCCGCGTCCACGCCTCGGGGCGAGAGAAACCTCCGTTCCCCCGCAGGGGGAAGCCGCAGCCCGGGGCGCCCCAGCCGCCCCCAAAGTCGGAGCACGACGCCCGGCCCCAGGCCCTCCCTCAACTCTGCTCCGGGAGGGCTCCCCGGCGCCGGGGCCGCCGGCGGGTCCGCGTCCTCTCGGCGCGTTTTCCGGGGGGCCGCGCCGGGCCCCGAGCGAGAAAGGGCCCTCGGCCCCGGGGACCAGGCCGGTCCCCGGGGCTGCCCAACGCCGGCCGATTCTCACGAGCGTTCTGCCCAAACCGATCCCGGTTTGGGCAGAACGCTCGTGAGAATCGGCCGGAAAACGCCCGGCGAACTCGCTTCGGGCGCAGCCCGTCTGCGGGGCCGCCCCCCGCGCCTGGCCCGGGACCCCGCGGGGTCGCGCCCGCGCCCCGCCGGAAAGCCCCCCGCGAGTCCGCCGCGCGCGACGCCGACGCCTCCCGCTCCTCAGCGCCCGGGGCTCCCCTCCCTGGCGCGGGCCGGTGGGGCCGGGCGGGCCCCGAGGCCCGGGCTCCAACCCTCGCCTGCCTCCTCAGCCTTCCGAGTCCGGGGTCCTGGGCCCCGGGGCCTCCCCCTGGGCAACCCTGAGTCCCGCGCCCCAAGGCCCCCGACCGCCCCGGCGCCGACGGTGCCCTTCGCAGCCGCGTCCACGCCTCGGGGCGAGAGAAACCTCCGTTCCCCCGCAGGGGGAAGCCGCAGCCCGGGGCGCCCCAGCCGCCCCCAAAGGCGGAGCACGACGCCCGGCCCCAGGCCCACCCTCAACTCTGCTCCGGGAGGGCTCCCCGGCGCCGGGGCCGCCGGCGGGTCCGCGGCCACTCGGCGCGTTTTCCGGGGGGCCGCGCCGGGCCCCGAGCGAGAAAGGGCCCTCGGCCCCGGGGACCAGGCCGGTCCCCGGGGCTGCCCAACGCCGGCCGATTCTCACGAGCGTTCTGCCCAAACCGATCCCGGTTTGGGCAGAACGCTCGTGAGAATCGGCCGGAAAACGCCCGGCGAACTCGCTTCGGGCGCAGCCCGTCTGCGGGGCCGCCCCCCGCGCCTGGCCCGGGACCCCGCGGGGTCGCGACCGCGCCCCGCCGGAAAGCCCCCCGCGAGTCCGCCGCGCGCGACGCCGACGCCTCCCGCTCCTCAGCGCCCGGGGCTCCCCTCCCTGGCGCGGGCCGTTGGGGCCGGGCGGGCCCCGAGGCCCGGGCTCCAACCCTCGCCTGCCTCCTCAGCCTTCCGAGTCCGGGGTCCTGGACCCCGGGGCCTCCCCCTGGGCATCCCTGAGTCCCGCGCCCCGAGGCCCCCGACCGCCCCGGCGCCGACGGTGCCCTTCGCAGCCGCGTCCACGCCTCGGGGCGAGAGAAACCTCCGTTCCCCCGCAGGGGGAAGCCGCAGCCCGGGGCGCCCCAGCCGCCCCCAAAGGCGGAGCACGACGCCCGGCCCCAGGCCCTCCCTCAACTCTGCTCCGGGAGGGCTCCCCGGCGCCGGGGCCGCCGGCGGGTCCGCGGCCTCTCGGCGCGTTTTCCGGGGGGCCGCGCCGGGCCCCGAGCGAGAAAGGGCCCTCGGCCCCGGGGACCAGGCCGGTCCCCGGGGCTGCCCAACGCCGGCTGATTCTCACGAGCGTTCTGCCCAAACCGATCCCGGTTTGGGCAGAACGCTCGTGAGAATCGGCCGGAAAACGCCCGGCGAACTCGCTTCGGGCGCAGCCCGTCTGCGGGGCCGCCCCCCGCGCCTGGCCCGGGACCCCGCGGGGTCGCGCCCGCGCCCCGCCGGAAAGCCCCCCGCGAGTCCGCCGCGCGCGACGCCGACGCCTCCCGCTCCTCAGCGCCCGGGGCTCCCCTCCCTGGCGCGGGCCGGTGGGGCCGGGCGGGCCCCGAGGCCCGGGCTCCAACCCTCGCCTGCCTCCTCAGCCTTCCGAGTCCGGGGTCCTGGGCCCCGGGGCCTCCCCCTGGGCAACCCTGAGTCCCGCGCCCCAAGGCCCCCGACCGCCCCAGCGCCGACGGTGCCCTTCGCAGCCGTGTCCACGCCTCGGGGCGAGAGAAACCTCCGTTCCCCCGCAGGGGGAAGCCGCAGCCCGGGGCGCCCCAGCCGCCCCCAAAGGCGGAGCACGACGCCCGGCCCCAGGCCCTCCCTCAACTCTGCTCCGGGAGGGCCCCCGGCGCCGGGGCCGCCGGCGGGTCCGCGGCCTCTCGGCGCGTTTTCCGGGGGGCCGCGCCGGGCCCCGAGCGAGAAAGGGCCCTCGGCCCCGGGGACCAGGCCGGTCCCCGGGGCTGCCCAACGCCGGCCGATTCTCACGAGCGTTCTGCCCAAACCGATCCCGGTTTGGGCAGAACGCTCGTGAGAATCGGCCGGAAAACGCCCGGCGAACTCGCTTCGGGCGCAGCCCGTCTGCGGGGCCGCCCCCCGCGCCTGGCCCGGGACCCCGCGGGGTCGCGCCCGCGCCCCGCCGGAAAGCCCCCCGCGAGTCCGCCGCGCGCGACGCCGACGCCTCCCGCTCCTCAGCGCCCGGGGCTCCCCTCCCTGGCGCGGGCCGGTGGGGCCGGGCGGGCCCCGAGGCCCGGGCTCCAACCCTCGCCTGCCTCCTCAGCCTTCCGAGTCCGGGGTCCTGGGCCCCGGGGCCTCCCCCTGGGCAACCCTGAGTCCCGCGCCCCGAGGCCCCCGACCGCCCCGGCGCCGACGGTGCCCTTCGCAGCCGCGTCCACGCCTCGGGGCGAGAGAAACCTCCGTTCCCCCGCAGGGGGAAGCCGCAGCCCGGGGCGCCCCAGCCGCCCCCAAAGGCGGAGCACGACGCCCGGCCCCAGGCCCTCCCTCAACTCTGCTCCGGGAGGGCTCCCCGGCGCCGGGGCCGCCGGCGGGTCCGCGGCCTCTCGGCGCGTTTTCCGGGGGGCCGCGCCGGGCCCCGAGCGAGAAAGGGCCCTCGGCCCCGGGGACCAGGCCGGTCCCCGGGGCTGCCCAACGCCGGCCGATTCTCACGAGCGTTCTGCCCAAACCGATCCCGGTTTGGGCAGAACGCTCGTGAGAATCGGCCGGAAAACGCCCGGCGAACTCGCTTCGGGCGCAGCCCGTCTGCGGGGCCGCCCCCCGCGCCTGGCCCGGGACCCCGCGGGGTCGCGCCCGCGCCCCGCCGGAAAGCCCCCCGCGAGTCCGCCGCGCGCGACGCCGACGCCTCCCGCTCCTCAGCGCCCGGGGCTCCCCTCCCTGGCGCGGGCCGTTGGGGCCGGGCGGGCCCCGAGGCCCGGGCTCCAACCCTCGCCTGCCTCCTCAGCCTTCCGAGTCCGGGGTCCTGGGCCCCGGGGCCTCCCCCTGGGCAACCCTGAGTCCCGCGCCCCGAGGCCCCCGACCGCCCCGGCGCCGACGGTGCCCTTCGCAGCCGCGTCCACGCCTCGGGGCGAGAGAAACCTCCGTTCCCCCGCAGGGGGAAGCCGCAGCCCGGGGCGCCCCAGCCGCCCCCAAAGGCGGAGCACGACGCCCGGCCCCAGGCCCTCCCTCAACTCTGCTCCGGGAGGGCTCCCCGGCGCCGGGGCCGCCGGCGGGTCCGCGGCCTCTCGGCGCGTTTTCCGGGGGGCCGCGCCGGGCCCCGAGCGAGAAAGGGCCCTCGGCCCCGGGGACCAGGCCGGTCCCCGGGGCTGCCCAACGCCGGCCGATTCTCACGAGCGTTCTGCCCAAACCGATCCCGGTTTGGGCAGAACGCTCGTGAGAATCGGCCGGAAAACGCCCGGCGAACTCGCTTCAGGCGCAGCCCGTCTGCGGGGCCGCCCCCCGCGCCTGGCCCGGGACCCCGCGGGGTCGCGCCCGCGCCCCGCCGGAAAGCCCCCCGCGAGTCCGCCGCGCGCGACGCCGACGCCTCCCGCTCCTCAGCGCCCGGGGCTCCCCTCCCTGGCGCGGGCCGGTGGGGCCGGGCGGGCCCCGAGGCCCGGGCTCCAACCCTCGCCTGCCTCCTCAGCCTTCCGAGTCCGGGGTCCTGGGCCCCGGGGCCTCCCCCTGGGCAACCCTGAGTCCCGCGCCCCGAGGCCCCCGACCGCCCCGGCGCCGACGGTGCCCTTCGCAGCCGCGTCCACGCCTCGGGGCGAGAGAAACCTCCGTTCCCCCGCAGGGGGAAGCCGCAGCCCGGGGCGCCCCAGCCGCCCCCAAAGGCGGAGCACGACGCCCGGCCCCAGGCCCTCCCTCAACTCTGCTCCGGGAGGGCTCCCCGGCGCCGGGGCCGCCGGCGGGTCCGCGTCCTCTCGGCGCGTTTTCCGGGGGGCCGCGCCGGGCCCCGAGCGAGAAAGGGCCCTCGGCCCCGGGGACCAGGCCGGTCCCCGGGGCTGCCCAACGCCGGCCGATTCTCACGAGCGTTCTGCCCAAACCGATCCCGGTTTGGGCAGAACGCTCGTGAGAATCGGCCGGAAAACGCCCGGCGAACTCGCTTCGGGCGCAGCCCGTCTGCGGGGCCGCCCCCCGCGCCTGGCCCGGGACCCCGCGGGGTCGCGCCCGCGCCCCGCCGGAAAGCCCCCCGCGAGTCCGCCGCGCGCGACGCCGACGCCTCCCGCTCCTCAGCGCCCGGGGCTCCCCTCCCTGGCGCGGGCCGTTGGGGCCGGGCGGGCCCCGAGGCCCGGGCTCCAACCCTCGCCTGCCTCCTCAGCCTTCCGAGTCCGGGGTCCTGGACCCCGGGGCCTCCCCCTGGGCAACCCTGAGTCACGCGCCCCGAGGCCCCCGACCGCCCCGGCGCCGACGGTGCCCTTCGCAGCTGCGTCCACGCCTCGGGGCGAGAGAAACCTCCGTTCCCCCGCAGGGGGAAGCCGCAGCCCGGGGCGCCCCAGCCGCCCCCAAAGGCGGAGCACGACGCCCGGCCCCAGGCCCTCCCTCAACTCTGCTCCGGGAGGGCTCCCCGGCGCCGGGGCCGCCGGCGGGTCCGCGGCCTCTCGGCGCGTTTTCCGGGGGGCCGCGCCGGGCCCCGAGCGAGAAAGGGCCCTCGGCCCCGGGGACCAGGCCGGTCCCCGGGGCTGCCCAACGCCGGCCGATTCTCACGAGCGTTCTGCCCAAACCGATCCCGGTTTGGGCAGAACGCTCGTGAGAATCGGCCGGAAAACGCCCGGCGAACTCGCTTCGGGCGCAGCCCGTCTGCGGGGCCGCCCCCCGCGCCTGGCCCGGGACCCCGCGGGGTCGCGCCCGCGCCCCGCCGGAAAGCCCCCCGCGAGTCCGCCGCGCGCGACGCCGACGCCTCCCGCTCCTCAGCGCCCGGGGCTCCCCTCCCTGGCGCGGGCCGTTGGGGCCGGGCGGGCCCCGAGGCCCGGGCTACAACCCTCGCCTGCCTCCTCAGCCTTCCGAGTCCGGGGTCCTGGGCCCCGGGGCCTCCCCCTGGGCAACCCTGAGTCCCGCGCCCCGAGGCCCCCGACCGCCCCGGCGCCGACGGTGCCCTTCGCAGCCGCGTCCACGCCTCGGGGCGAGAGAAACCTCCGTTCCCCCGCAGGGGGAAGCCGCAGCCCGGGGCGCCCCAGCCGCCCCCAAAGTCGGAGCACGACGCCCGGCCCCAGGCCCTCCCTCAACTCTGCTCCAGGAGGGCTCCCCGGCGCCGGGGCCGCCGGCGGGTCCGCGTCCTCTCGGCGCGTTTTCCGGGGGGCCGCGCCGGGCCCCGAGCGAGAAAGGGCCCTCGGCCCCGGGGACCAGGCCGGTCCCCGGGGCTGCCCAACGCCGGCCGATTCTCACGAGCGTTCTGCCCAAACCGATCCCGGTTTGGGCAGAACGCTCGTGAGAATCGGCCGGAAAACGCCCGGCGAACTCGCTTCGGGCGCAGCCCGTCTGCGGGGCCGCCCCCCGCGCCTGGCCCGGGACCCCGCGGGGTCGCGCCCGCGCCCCGCCGGAAAGCCCCCCGCGAGTCCGCCGCGCGCGACGCCGACGCCTCCCGCTCCTCAGCGCCCGGGGCTCCCCTCCCTGGCGCGGGCCGGTGGGGCCGGGCGGGCCCCGAGGCCCGGGCTCCAACCCTCGCCTGCCTCCTCAGCCTTCCGAGTCCGGGGTCCTGGGCCCCGGGGCCTCCCCCTGGGCAACCCTGAGTCCCGCGCCCCGAGGCCCCCGACCGCCCCGGCGCCGACGGTGCCCTTCGCAGCCGCGTCCACGCCTCGGGGCGAGAGAAACCTCCGTTCCCCCGCAGGGGGAAGCCGCAGCCCGGGGCGCCCCAGCCGCCCCCAAAGTCGGAGCACGACGCCCGGCCCCAGGCCCTCCCTCAACTCTGCTCCGGGAGGGCTCCCCGGCGCCGGGGCCGCCGGCGGGTCCGCGTCCTCTCGGCGCGTTTTCCGGGGGGCCGCGCCGGCCCCGAGCGAGAAAGGGCCCTCGGCCCCGGGGACCAGGCCGGTCCCCGGGGCTGCCCAACGCCGGCCGATTCTCACGAGCGTTCTGCCCAAACCGATCCCGGTTTGGGCAGAACGCTCGTGAGAATCGGCCGGAAAACGCCCGGCGAACTCGCTTCGGGCGCAGCCCGTCTGCGGGGCCGCCCCCCGCGCCTGGCCCGGGACCCCGCGGGGTCGCGCCCGCGCCCCGCCGGAAAGCCCCCCGCGAGTCCGCCGCGCGCGACGCCGACGCCTCCCGCTCCTCAGCGCCCGGGGCTCCCCTCCCTGGCGCGGGCCGGTGGGGCCGGGCGGGCCCCGAGGCCCGGGCTCCAACCCTCGCCTGCCTCCTCAGCCTTCCGAGTCCGGGGTCCTGTGCCCCGGGGCCTCCCCCTGGGCAACCCTGAGTCCCGCGCCCCGAGGCCCCCGACCGCCCCGGCGCCGACGGTGCCCTTCGCAGCCGCGTCCACGCCTCGGGGCGAGAGAAACCTCCGTTCCCCCGCAGGGGGAAGCCGCAGCCCGGGGCGCCCCAGCCGCCCCCAAAGGCGGAGCACGACGCCCGGCCCCAGGCCCTCCCTCAACTCTGCTCCGGGAGGGCTCCCCGGCGCCGGGGCCGCCGGCGGGTCCGCGGCCTCTCGGCGCGTTTTCCGGGGGGCCGCGCCGGGCCCCGAGCGAGAAAGGGCCCTCGGCCCCGGGGACCAGGCCGGTCCCCGGGGCGGCCCAACGCCGGCCGATTCTCACGAGCGTTCTGCCCAAACCGATCCCGGTTTGGGCAGAACGCTCGTGAGAATCGGCCGGAAAACGCCCGGCGAACTCGCTTCGGGCGCAGCCCGTCTGCGGGGCCGCCCCCCGCGCCTGGCCCGGGACCCCGCGGGGTCGCGCCCGCGCCCCGCCGGAAAGCCCCCCGCGAGTCCGCCGCGCGCGACGCCGACGCCTCCCGCTCCTCAGCGCCCGGGGCTCCCCTCCCTGGCGCGGGCCGGTGGGGCCGGGCGGGCCCCGAGGCCCGGGCTCCAACCCTCGCCTGCCTCCTCAGCCTTCCGAGTCCGGGGTCCTGGGCCCCGGGGCCTCCCCCTGGGCAACCCTGAGTCCCGCGCCCCGAGGCCCCCGACCGCCCCGGCGCCGACGGTGCCCTTCGCAGCCGCGTCCACGCCTCGGGGCGAGAGAAACCTCCGTTCCCCCGCAGGGGGAAGCCGCAGCCCGGGGCGCCCCAGCCGCCCCCAAAGTCGGAGCACGACGCCCGGCCCCAGGCCCTCCCTCAACTCTGCTCCGGGAGGGCTCCCCGGCGCCGGGGCCGCCGGCGGGTCCGCGTCCTCTCGGCGCGTTTTCCGGGGGGCCGCGCCGGGCCCCGAGCGAGAAAGGGCCCTCGGCCCCGGGGACCAGGCCGGTCCCCGGGGCTGCCCAACGCCGGCCGATTCTCACGAGCGTTCTGCCCAAACCGATCCCGGTTTGGGCAGAACGCTCGTGAGAATCGGCCGGAAAACGCCCGGCGAACTCGCTTCGGGCGCAGCCCGTCTGCGGGGCCGCCCCCCGCGCCTGGCCCGGGACCCCGCGGGGTCGCGCCCGCGCCCCGCCGGAAAGCCCCCCGCGAGTCCGCCGCGCGCGACGCCGACGCCTCCCGCTCCTCAGCGCCCGGGGCTCCCCTCCCTGGCGCGGGCCGGTGGGGCCGGGCGGGCCCCGAGGCCCGGGCTCCAACCCTCGCCTGCCTCCTCAGCCTTCCGAGTCCGGGGTCCTGGGCCCCGGGGCCTCCCCCTGGGCAACCCTGAGTCCCGCGCCCCGAGGCCCCCGACCGCCCCGGCGCCGACGGTGCCCTTCGCAGCCGCGTCCACGCCTCGGGGCGAGAGAAACCTCCGTTCCCCCGCAGGGGGAAGCCGCAGCCCGGGGCGCCCCAGCCGCCCCCAAAGGCGGAGCACGACGCCCGGCCCCAGGCCCTCCCTCAACTCTGCTCCGGGAGGGCCCCCGGCGCCGGGGCCGCCGGCGGGTCCGCGGCCTCTCGGCGCGTTTTCCGGGGGGCCGCGCCGGGCCCCGAGCGAGAAAGGGCCCTCGGCCCCGGGGACCAGGCCGGTCCCCGGGGCTGCCCAACGCCGGCCGATTCTCACGAGCGTTCTGCCCAAACCGATCCCGGTTTGGGCAGAACGCTCGTGAGAATCGGCCGGAAAACGCCCGGCGAACTCGCTTCGGGCGCAGCCCGTCTGCGGGGCCGCCCCCTGCGCCTGGCCCGGGACCCCGCGGGGTCGCGCCCGCGCCCCGCCGGAAAGCCCCCCGCGAGTCCGCCGCGCGCGACGCCGACGCCTCCCGCTCCTCAGCGCCCGGGGCTCCCCTCCCTGGCGCGGGCCGGTGGGGCCGGGCGGGCCCCGAGGCCCGGGCTCCAACCCTCGCCTGCCTCCTCAGCCTTCCGAGTCCGGGGTCCTGGGCCCCGGGGCCTCCCCCTGGGCAACCCTGAGTCCCGCGCCCCGAGGCCCCCGACCGCCCCGGCGCCGACGGTGCCCTTCGCAGCCGCGTCCACGCCTCGGGGCGAGAGAAACCTCCGTTCCCCCGCAGGGGGAAGCCGCAGCCCGGGGCGCCCCAGCCGCCCCCAAAGGCGGAGCACGACGCCCGGCCCCAGGCCCTCCCTCAACTCTGCTCCGGGAGGGCTCCCCGGCGCCGGGGCCGCCGGCGGGTCCGCGTCCTCTCGGCGCGTTTTCCGGGGGGCCGCGCCGGGCCCCGAGCGAGAAAGGGCCCTCGGCCCCGGGGACCAGGCCGGTCCCCGGGGCTGCCCAACGCCGGCCGATTCTCACGAGCGTTCTGCCCAAACCGATCCCGGTTTGGGCAGAACGCTCGTGAGAATCGGCCGGAAAACGCCCGGCGAACTCGCTTCGGGCGCAGCCCGTCTGCGGGGCCGCCCCCCGCGCCTGGCCCGGGACCCCGCGGGGTCGCGCCCGCGCCCCGCCGGAAAGCCCCCCGCGAGTCCGCCGCGCGCGACGCCGACGCCTCCCGCTCCTCAGCGCCCGGGGCTCCCCTCCCTGGCGCGGGCCGGTGGGGCCGGGCGGGCCCCGAGGCCCGGGCTCCAACCCTCGCCTGCCTCCTCAGCCTTCCGAGTCCGGGGTCCTGGGCCCCGGGGCCTCCCCCTGGGCAACCCTGAGTCCCGCGCCCCGAGGCCCCCGACCGCCCCGGCGCCGACGGTGCCCTTCGCAGCCGCGTCCACGCCTCGGGGCGAGAGAAACCTCCGTTCCCCCGCAGGGGGAAGCCGCAGCCCGGGGCGCCCCAGCCGCCCCCAAAGGCGGAGCACGACGCCCGGCCCCAGGCCCTCCCTCAACTCTGCTCCGGGAGGGCCCCCGGCGCCGGGGCCGCCGGCGGGTCCGCGGCCTCTCGGCGCGTTTTCCGGGGGGCCGCGCCGGGCCCCGAGCGAGAAAGGGCCCTCGGCCCCGGGGACCAGGCCGGTCCCCGGGGCTGCCCAACGCCGGCCGATTCTCACGAGCGTTCTGCCCAAACCGATCCCGGTTTGGGCAGAACGCTCGTGAGAATCGGCCGGAAAACGCCCGGCGAACTCGCTTCGGGCGCAGCCCGTCTGCGGGGCCGCCCCCCGCGCCTGGCCCGGGACCCCGCGGGGTCGCGCCCGCGCCCCGCCGGAAAGCCCCCCGCGAGTCCGCCGCGCGCGACGCCGATGCCTCCCGCTCCTCAGCGCCCGGGGCTCCCCTCCCTGGCGCGGGCCGGTGGGGCCGGGCGGGCCCCGAGGCCCGGGCTCCAACCCTCGCCTGCCTCCTCAGCCTTCCGAGTCCGGGGTCCTGGGCCCCGGGGCCTCCCCCTGGGCAACCCTGAGTCCCGCGCCCCGAGGCCCCCGACCGCCCCGGCGCCGACGGTGCCCTTCGCAGCCGCGTCCACGCCTCGGGGCGAGAGAAACCTCCGTTCCCCCGCAGGGGGAAGCCGCAGCCCGGGGCGCCCCAGCCGCCCCCAAAGTCGGAGCACGACGCCCGGCCCCAGGCCCTCCCTCAACTCTGCTCCGGGAGGGCTCCCCGGCGCCGGGGCCGCCGGCGGGTCCGCGTCCTCTCGGCGCGTTTTCCGGGGGGCCGCGCCGGGCCCCGAGCGAGAAAGGGCCCTCGGCCCCGGGGACCAGGCCGGTCCCCGGGGCTGCCCAACGCCGGCCGATTCTCACGAGCGTTCTGCCCAAACCGATCCCGGTTTGGGCAGAACGCTCGTGAGAATCGGCCGGAAAACGCCCGGCGAACTCGCTTCGGGCGCAGCCCGTCTGCGGGGCCGCCCCCCGCGCCTGGCCCGGGACCCCGCGGGGTCGCGCCCGCGCCCCGCCGGAAAGCCCCCCGCGAGTCCGCCGCGCGCGACGCCGACGCCTCCCGCTCCTCAGCGCCCGGGGCTCCCCTCCCTGGCGCGGGCCGGTGGGGCCGGGCGGGCCCCGAGGCCCGGGCTCCAACCCTCGCCTGCCTCCTCAGCCTTCCGAGTCCGGGGTCCTGTGCCCCGGGGCCTCCCCCTGGGCAACCCTGAGTCCCGCGCCCCGAGGCCCCCGACCGCCCCGGCGCCGACGGTGCCCTTCGCAGCCGCGTCCACGCCTCGGGGCGAGAGAAACCTCCGTTCCCCCGCAGGGGGAAGCCGCAGCCCGGGGCGCCCCAGCCGCCCCCAAAGGCGGAGCACGACGCCCGGCCCCAGGCCCTCCCTCAACTCTGCTCCGGGAGGGCCCCCGGCGCCGGGGCCGCCGGCGGGTCCGCGGCCTCTCGGCGCGTTTTCCGGGGGGCCGCGCCGGGCCCCGAGCGAGAAAGGGCCCTCGGCCCCGGGGACCAGGCCGGTCCCCGGGGCTGCCCAACGCCGGCCGATTCTCACGAGCGTTCTGCCCAAACCGATCCCGGTTTGGGCAGAACGCTCGTGAGAATCGGCCGGAAAACGCCCGGCGAACTCGCTTCGGGCGCAGCCCGTCTGCGGGGCCGCCCCCCGCGCCTGGCCCGGGACCCCGCGGGGTCGCGCCCGCGCCCCGCCGGAAAGCCCCCCGCGAGTCCGCCGCGCGCGACGCCGACGCCTCCCGCTCCTCAGCGCCCGGGGCTCCCCTCCCTGGCGCGGGCCGGTGGGGCCGGGCGGGCCCCGAGGCCCGGGCTCCAACCCTCGCCTGCCTCCTCAGCCTTCCGAGTCCGGGGTCCTGGGCCCCGGGGCCTCCCCCTGAGCAACCCTGAGTCCCGCGCCCCGAGGCCCCCGACCGCCCCGGCGCCGACGGTGCCCTTCGCAGCCGCGTCCACGCCTCGGGGCGAGAGAAACCTCCGTTCCCCCGCAGGGGGAAGCCGCAGCCCGGGGCGCCCCAGCCGCCCCCAAAGGCGGAGCACGACGCCCGGCCCCAGGCCCTCCCTCAACTCTGCTCCGGGAGGGCTCCCCGGCGCCGGGGCCGCCGGCGGGTCCGCGGCCTCTCGGCGCGTTTTCCGGGGGGCCGCGCCGGGCCCCGAGCGAGAAAGGGCCCTCGGCACCGGGGACCAGGCCGGTCCCCGGGGCTGCCCAACGCCGGCCGATTCTCACGAGCGTTCTGCCCAAACCGATCCCGGTTTGGGCAGAACGCTCGTGAGAATCGGCCGGAAAACGCCCGGCGAACTCGCTTCGGGCGCAGCCCGTCTGCGGGGCCGCCCCCCGCGCCTGGCCCGGGACCCCGCGGGGTCGCGCCCGCGCCCCGCCGGAAAGCCCCCCGCGAGTCCGCCGCGCGCGACGCCGACGCCTCCCGCTCCTCAGCGCCCGGGGCTCCCCTCCCTGGCGCGGGCCGGTGGGGCCGGGCGGGCCCCGAGGCCCGGGCTCCAACCCTCGCCTGCCTCCTCAGCCTTCCGAGTCCGGGGTCCTGGGCCCCGGGGCCTCCCCCTGGGCAACCCTGAGTCCCGCGCCCCGAGGCCCCCGACCGCCCCGGCGCCGACGGTGCCCTTCGCAGCCGCGTCCACGCCTCGGGGCGAGAGAAACCTCCGTTCCCCCGCAGGGGGAAGCCGCAGCCCGGGGCGCCCCAGCCGCCCCCAAAGGCGGAGCACGACGCCCGGCCCCAGGCCCTCCCTCAACTCTGCTCCGGGAGGGCCCCCGGCGCCGGGGCCGCCGGCGGGTCCGCGGCCTCTCGGCGCGTTTTCCGGGGGGCCGCGCCGGGCCCCGAGCGAGAAAGGGCCCTCGGCCCCGGGGACCAGGCCGGTCCCCGGGGCTGCCCAACGCCGGCCGATTCTCACGAGCGTTCTGCCCAAACCGATCCCGGTTTGGGCTGAACGCTCGTGAGAATCGGCCGGAAAACGCCCGGCGAACTCGCTTCGGGCGCAGCCCGTCTGCGGGGCCGCCCCCCGCGCCTGGCCCGGGACCCCGCGGGGTCGCGCCCGCGCCCCGCCGGAAAGCCCCCCGCGAGTCCGCCGCGCGCGACGCCGACGCCTCCCGCTCCTCAGCGCCCGGGGCTCCCCTCCCTGGCGCGGGCCGGTGGGGCCGGGCGGGCCCCGAGGCCCGGGCTCCAACCCTCGCCTGCCTCCTCAGCCTTCCGAGTCCGGGGTCCTGGGCCCCGGGGCCTCCCCCTGGGCAACCCTGAGTCCCGCGCCCCGAGGCCCCCGACCGCCCCGGCGCCGACGGTGCCCTTCGCAGCCGCGTCCACGCCTCGGGGCGAGAGAAACCTCCGTTCCCCCGCAGGGGGAAGCCGCAGCCCGGGGCGCCCCAGCCGCCCCCAAAGTCGGAGCACGACGCCCGGCCCCAGGCCCTCCCTCAACTCTGCTCCGGGAGGGCTCCCCGGCGCCGGGGCCGCCGGCGGGTCCGCGTCCTCTCGGCGCGTTTTCCGGGGGGCCGCGCCGGGCCCCGAGCGAGAAAGGGCCCTCGGCCCCGGGGACCAGGCCGGTCCCCGGGGCTGCCCAACGCCGGCCGATTCTCACGAGCGTTCTGCCCAAACCGATCCCGGTTTGGGCAGAACGCTCGTGAGAATCGGCCGGAAAACGCCCGGCGAACTCGCTTCGGGCGCAGCCCGTCTGCGGGGCCGCCCCCCGCGCCTGGCCCGGGACCCCGCGGGGTCGCGCCCGCGCCCCGCCGGAAAGCCCCCCGCGAGTCCGCCGCGCGCGACGCCGACGCCTCCCGCTCCTCAGCGCCCGGGGCTCCCCTCCCTGGCGCGGGCCGGTGGGGCCGGGCGGGCCCCGAGGCCCGGGCTCCAACCCTCGCCTGCCTCCTCAGCCTTCCGAGTCCGGGGTCCTGGGCCCCGGGGCCTCCCCCTGGGCAACCCTGAGTCCCGCGCCCCTAGGCCCCCGACCGCCCCGGCGCCGACGGTGCCCTTCGCAGCCGCGTCCACGCCTCGGGGCGAGAGAAACCTCCGTTCCCCCGCAGGGGGAAGCCGCAGCCCGGGGCGCCCCAGCCGCCCCCAAAGGCGGAGCACGACGCCCGGCCCCAGGCCCTCCCTCAACTCTGCTCCGGGAGGGCTCCCCGGCGCCGGGGCCGACGGCGGGTCCGCGGCCTCTCGGCGCGTTTTCCGGGGGGCCGCGCCGGGCCCCGAGCGAGAAAGGGCCCTCGGCCCCGGGGACCAGGCCGGTCCCCGGGGCTGCCCAACGCCGGCCGATTCTCACGAGCGTTCTGCCCAAACCGATCCCGGTTTGGGCAGAACGCTCGTGAGAATCGGCCGGAAAACGCCCGGCGAACTCGCTTCGGGCGCAGCCCGTCTGCGGGGCCGCCCCCCGCGCCTGGCCCGGGACCCCGCGGGGTCGCGCCCGCGCCCCGCCGGAAAGCCCCCCGCGAGTCCGCCGCGCGCGACGCCGACGCCTCCCGCTCCTCAGCGCCCGGGGCTCCCCTCCCTGGCGCGGGCCGGTGGGGCCGGGCGGGCCCCGAGGCCCGGGCTCCAACCCTCGCCTGCCTCCTCAGCCTTCCGAGTCCGGGGTCCTGGGCCCCGGGGCCTCCCCCTGGGCAACCCTGAGTCCCGCGCCCCGAGGCCCCCGACCGCCCCGGCGCCGACGGTGCCCTTCGCAGCCGCGTCCACGCCTCGGGGCGAGAGAAACCTCCGTTCCCCCGCAGGGGGAAGCCGCAGCCCGGGGCGCCCCAGCCGCCCCCAAAGGCGGAGCACGACGCCCGGCCCCAGGCCCTCCCTCAACTCTGCTCCGGGAGGGCTCCCCGGCGCCGGGGCCGCCGGCGGGTCCGCGGCCTCTCGGCGCGTTTTCCGGGGGGCCGCGCCGGGCCCCGAGCGAGAAAGGGCCCTCGGCCCCGGGGACCAGGCCGGTCCCCGGGGCTGCCCAACGCCGGCCGATTCTCACGAGCGTTCTGCCCAACCCGATCCCGGTTTGGGCAGAACGCTCGTGAGAATCGGCCGGAAAACGCCCGGCGAACTCGCTTCAGGCGCAGCCCGTCTGCGGGGCCGCCCCCCGCGCCTGGCCCGGGACCCCGCGGGGTCGCGCCCGCGCCCCGCCGGAAAGCCCCCCGCGAGTCCGCCGCGCGCGACGCCGACGCCTCCCGCTCCTCAGCGCCCGGGGCTCCCCTCCCTGGCGCGGGCCGGTGGGGCCGGGCGGGCCCCGAGGCCCGGGCTCCAACCCTCGCCTGCCTCCTCAGCCTTCCGAGTCCGGGGTCCTGGGCCCCGGGGCCTCCCCCTGGGCAACCCTGAGTCCCGCGCCCCGAGGCCCCCGACCGCCCCGGCGCCGACGGTGCCCTTCGCAGCCGCGTCCACGCCTCGGGGCGAGAGAAACCTCCGTTCCCCCGCAGGGGGAAGCCGCAGCCCGGGGCGCCCCAGCCGCCCCCAAAGTCGGAGCACGACGCCCGGCCCCAGGCCCTCCCTCAACTCTGCTCCGGGAGGGCTCCCCGGCGCCGGGGCCGCCGGCGGGTCCGCGGCCTCTCGGCGCGTTTTCCGGGGGGCCGCGCCGGGCCCCGAGCGAGAAAGGGCCCTCGGCCCCGGGGACCAGGCCGGTCCCCGGGGCTGCCCATCGCCGGCCCATTCTCACGAGCGTTCTGCCCAAACCGATCCCGGTTTGGGCAGAACGCTCGTGAGAATCGGCCGGAAAACGCCCGGCGAACTCGCTTCGGGCGCAGCCCGTCTGCGGGGCCGCCCCCCGCGCCTGGCCCGGGACCCCGCGGGGTCGCGCCCGCGCCCCGCCGGAAAGCCCCCCGCGAGTCCGCCGCGCGGGACGCCGACGCCTCCCGCTCCTCAGCGCCCGGGGCTCCCCTCCCTGGCGCGGGCCGGTGGGGCCGGGCGGGCCCCGAGGCCCGGGCTCCAACCCTCGCCTGCCTCCTCAGCCTTCCGAGTCCGGGGTCCTGGACCCCGGGGCCTCCCCCTGGGCAACCCTGAGTCCCGCGCCCCGAGGCCCCCGACCGCCCCGGCGCCGACGGTGCCCTTCGCAGCCGCGTCCACGCCTCGGGGCGAGAGAAACCTCCGTTCCCCCGCAGGGGGAAGCCGCAGCCCGGGGCGCCCCAGCCGCCCCCAAAGGCGGAGCACGACGCCCGGCCCCAGGCCCTCCCTCAACTCTTCTCCGGGAGGGCTCCCCGGCGCCGGGGCCGCCGGCGGGTCCGCGTCCTCTCGGCGCGTTTTCCGGGGGGCCGCGCCGGGCCCCGAGCGAGAAAGGGCCCTCGGCCCCGGGGACCAGGCCGGTCCCCGGGGCTGCCCAACGCCGGCCGATTCTCACGAGCGTTCTGCCCAAACCGATCCCGGTTTGGGCAGAACGCTCGTGAGAATCGGCCGGAAAACGCCCGGCGAACTCGCTTCGGGCGCAGCCCGTCTGCGGGGCCGCCCCCCGCGCCTGGCCCGGGACCCCGCGGGGTCGCGCCCGCGCCCCGCCGGAAAGCCCCCCGCGAGTCCGCCGCGCGCGACGCCGACGCCTCCCGCTCCTCAGCGCCCGGGGCTCCCCTCCCTGGCGCGGGCCGGTGGGGCCGGGCGGGCCCCGAGGCCCGGGCTCCAACCCTCGCCTGCCTCCTCAGCCTTCCGAGTCCGGGGTCCTGGGCCCCGGGGCCTCCCCCTGGGCAACCCTGAGTCCCGCGCCCCGAGGCCCCCGACCGCCCCGGCGCCGACGGTGCCCTTCGCAGCCGCGTCCACGCCTCGGGGCGAGAGAAACCTCCGTTCCCCCGCAGGGGGAAGCCGCAGCCCGGGGCGCCCCAGCCGCCCCCAAAGTCGGAGCACGACGCCCGGCCCCAGGCCCTCCCTCAACTCTGCTCCGGGAGGGCTCCCCGGCGCCGGGGCCGCCGGCGGGTCCGCGTCCTCTCGGCGCGTTTTCCGGGGGGCCGCGCCGGGCCCCGAGCGAGAAAGGGCCCTCGGCCCCGGGGACCAGGCCGGTCCCCGGGGCTGCCCAACGCCGGCCGATTCTCACGAGCGTTCTGCCCAAACCGATCCCGGTTTGGGCAGAACGCTCGTGAGAATCGGCCGGAAAACGCCCGGCGAACTCGCTTCGGGCGCAGCCCGTCTGCGGGGCCGCCCCCCGCGCCTGGCCCGGGACCCCGCGGGGTCGCGCCCGCGCCCCGCCGGAAAGCCCCCCGCGAGTCCGCCGCGCGCGACGCCGACGCCTCCCGCTCCTCAGCGCCCGGGGCTCCCCTCCCTGGCACGGGCCGTTGGGGCCGGGCGGGCCCCGAGGCCCGGGCTCCAACCCTCGCCTGCCTCCTCAGCCTTCCGAGTCCGGGGTCCTGGGCCCCGGGGCCTCCCCCTGGGCAACCCTGAGTCCCGCGCCCCGAGGCCCCCGACCGCCCCGGCGCCGACGGTGCCCTTCGCAGCCGCGTCCACGCCTCGGGGCGAGAGAAACCTCCGTTCCCCCGCAGGGGGAAGCCGCAGCCCGGGGCGCCCCAGCCGCCCCCAAAGTCGGAGCACGACGCCCGGCCCCAGGCCCTCCCTCAACTCTGCTCCGGGAGGGCTCCCCGGCGCCGGGGCCGCCGGCGGGTCCGCGTCCTCTCGGCGCATTTTCCGGGGGGCCGCGCCGGGCCCCGAGCGAGAAAGGGCCCTCGGCCCCGGGGACCAGGCCGGTCCCCGGGGCTGCCCAACGCCGGCCGATTCTCACGAGCGTTCTGCCCAAACCGATCCCGGTTTGGGCAGAACGCTCGTGAGAATCGGCCGGAAAACGCCCGGCGAACTCGCTTCGGGCGCAGCCCGTCTGCGGGGCCGCCCCCCGCGCCTGGCCCGGGACCCCGCGGGGTCGCGCCCGCGCCCCGCCGGAAAGCCCCCCGCGAGTCCGCCGCGCGCGACGCCGACGCCTCCCGCTCCTCAGCGCCCGGGGCTCCCCTCCCTGGCGCGGGCCGGTGGGGCCGGGCGGGCCCCGAGGCCCGGGCTCCAACCCTCGCCTGCCTCCTCAGCCTTCCGAGTCCGGGGTCCTGGGCCCCGGGGCCTCCCCCTGGGCAACCCTGAGTCCCGCGCCCCGAGGCCCCCGACCGCCCCGGCGCCGACGGTGCCCTTCGCAGCCGCGTCCACGCCTCGGGGCGAGAGAAACCTCCGTTCCCCCGCAGGGGGAAGCCGCAGCCCGGGGCGCCCCAGCCGCCCCCAAAGTCGGAGCACGACGCCCGGCCCCAGGCCCTCCCTCAACTCTGCTCCGGGAGGGCCCCCGGCGCCGGGGCCGCCGGCGGGTCCGCGGCCTCTCGGCGCGTTTTCCGGGGGGCCGCGCCGGGCCCCGAGCGAGAAAGGGCCCTCGGCCCCGGGGACCAGGCCGGTCCCCGGGGCTGCCCAACGCCGGCCGATTCTCACGAGCGTTCTGCCCAAACCGATCCCGGTTTGGGCAGAACGCTCGTGAGAATCGGCCGGAAAACGCCCGGCGAACTCGCTTCGGGCGCAGCCCGTCTGCGGGGCCGCCCCCCGCGCCTGGCCCGGGACCCCGCGGGGTCGCGCCCGCGCCCCGCCGGAAAGCCCCCCGCGAGTCCGCCGCGCGCGACGCCGACGCCTCCCGCTCCTCAGCGCCCGGGGCTCCCCTCCCTGGCGCGGGCCGTTGGGGCCGGGCGGGCCCCGAGGCCCGGGCTCCAACCCTCGCCTGCCTCCTCAGCCTTCCGAGTCCGGGGTCCTGGGCCCCGGGGCCTCCCCCTGGGCAACCCTGAGTCCCGCGCCCCGAGGCCCCCGACCGCCCCGGCGCCGACGGTGCCCTTCGCAGCCGCGTCCACGCCTCGGGGCGAGAGAAACCTCCGTTCCCCCGCAGGGGGAAGCCGCAGCCCGGGGCGCCCCAGCCGCCCCCAAAGTCGGAGCACGACGCCCGGCCCCAGGCCCTCCCTCAACTCTGCTCCGGGAGGGCTCCCCGGCGCCGGGGCCGCCGGCGGGTCCGCGGCCTCTCGGCGCGTTTTCCGGGGGGCCGCGCCGGGCCCCGAGCGAGAAAGGGCCCTCGGCCCCGGGGACCAGGCCGGTCCCCGGGGCTGCCCAACGCCGGCCGATTCTCACGAGCGTTCTGCCCAAACCGATCCCGGTTTGGGCAGAACGCTCGTGAGAATCGGCCGGAAAACGCCCGGCGAACTCGCTTCGGGCGCAGCCCGTCTGCGGGGCCGCCCCCCGCGCCTGGCCCGGGACCCCGCGGGGTCGCGCCCGCGCCCCGCCGGAAAGCCCCCCGCGAGTCCGCCGCGCGCGACGCCGACGCCTCCCGCTCCTCAGCGCCCGGGGCTCCCCTCCCTGGCGCGGGCCGTTGGGGCCGGGCGGGCCCCGAGGCCCGGGCTCCAACCCTCGCCTGCCTCCTCAGCCTTCCGAGTCCGGGGTCCTGGACCCCGGGGCCTCCCCCTGGGCAACCCTGAGTCCCGCGCCCCGAGGCCCCCGACCGCCCCGGCGCCGACGGTGCCCTTCGCAGCCGCGTCCACGCCTCGGGGCGAGAGAAACCTCCGTTCCCCCGCAGGGGGAAGCCGCAGCCCGGGGCGCCCCAGCCGCCCCCAAAGGCGGAGCACGACGCCCGGCCCCAGGCCCTCCCTCAACTCTTCTCCGGGAGGGCTCCCCGGCGCCGGGGCCGCCGGCGGGTCCGCGGCCTCTCGGCGCGTTTTCCGGGGGGCCGCGCCGGGCCCCGAGCGAGAAAGGGCCCTCGGCCCCGGGG
The DNA here is from genome assembly GCF_963455335.1 of Martes martes. Taxonomy (NCBI): domain Eukaryota; kingdom Metazoa; phylum Chordata; class Mammalia; order Carnivora; family Mustelidae; genus Martes; species Martes martes. Next base: position 149,819 of record NW_027666548.1, read on the forward strand.
ACCAGGCCGGTCCCCGGGGCTGCCCAACGCCGGCCGATTCTCACGAGCGTTCTGCCCAAACCGATCCCGGTTTGGGCAGAACGCTCGTGAGAATCGGCCGGAAAACGCCCGGCGAACTCGCTTCGGGCGCAGCCCGTCTGCGGGGCCGCCCCCCGCGCCTGGCCCGGGACCCCGCGGGGTCGCGCCCGCGCCCCGCCGGAAAGCCCCCCGCGAGTCCGCCGCGCGCGACGCCGACGCCTCCCGCTCCTCAGCGCCCGGGGCTCCCCTCCCTGGCGCGGGCCGGTGGGGCCGGGCGGGCCCCGAGGCCCGGGCTCCAACCCTCGCCTGCCTCCTCAGCCTTCCGAGTCCGGGGTCCTGGGCCCCGGGGCCTCCCCCTGGGCAACCCTGAGTCCCGCGCCCCGAGGCCCCCGACCGCCCCGGCGCCGACGGTGCCCTTCGCAGCCGCGTCCACGCCTCGGGGCGAGAGAAACCTCCGTTCCCCCGCAGGGGGAAGCCGCAGCCCGGGGCGCCCCAGCCGCCCCCAAAGTCGGAGCACGACGCCCGGCCCCAGGCCCTCCCTCAACTCTGCTCCGGGAGGGCTCCCTGGCGCCGGGGCCGCCGGCGGGTCCGCGTCCTCTCGGCGCGTTTTCCGGGGGGCCGCGCCGGGCCCCGAGCGAGAAAGGGCCCTCGGCCCCGGGGACCAGGCCGGTCCCCGGGGCTGCCCAACGCCGGCCGATTCTCACGAGCGTTCTGCCCAAACCGATCCCGGTTTGGGCAGAACGCTCGTGAGAATCGGCCGGAAAACGCCCGGCGAACTCGCTTCGGGCGCAGCCCGTCTGCGGGGCCGCCCCCCGCGCCTGGCCCGGGACCCCGCGGGGTCGCGCCCGCGCCCCGCCGGAAAGCCCCCCGCGAGTCCGCCGCGCGCGACGCCGACGCCTCCCGCTCCTCAGCGCCCGGGGCTCCCCTCCCTGGCGCGGGCCGTTGGGGCCGGGCGGGCCCCGAGGCCCGGGCTCCAACCCTCGCCTGCCTCCTCAGCCTTCCGAGTCCGGGGTCCTGGGCCCCGGGGCCTCCCCCTGGGCAACACTGAGTCCCGCGCCCCGAGGCCCCCGACCGCCCCGGCGCCGACGGTGCCCTTCGCAGCCGCGTCCACGCCTCGGGGCGAGAGAAACCTCCGTTCCCCCGCAGGGGGAAGCCGCAGCCCGGGGCGCCCCAGCCGCCCCCAAAGTCGGAGCACGACGCCCGGCCCCAGGCCCTCCCTCAACTCTGCTCCGGGAGGGCTCCCCGGCGCCGGGGCCGCCGGCGGGTCCGCGTCCTCTCGGCGCGTTTTCCGGGGGGCCGCGCCGGGCCCCGAGCGAGAAAGGGCCCTCGGCCCCGGGGACCAGGCCGGTCCCCGGGGCTGCCCAACGCCGGCCGATTCTCACGAGCGTTCTGCCCAAACCGATCCCGGTTTGGGCAGAACGCTCGTGAGAATCGGCCGGAAAACGCCCGGCGAACTCGCTTCGGGCGCAGCCCGTCTGCGGGGCCGCCCCCCGCGCCTGGCCCGGGACCCCGCGGGGTCGCGCCCGCGCCCCGCCGGAAAGCCCCCCGCGAGTCCGCCGCGCGCGACGCCGACGCCTCCCGCTCCTCAGCGCCCGGGGCTCCCCTCCCTGGCGCGGGCCGGTGGGGCCGGGCGGGCCCCGAGGCCCGGGCTCCAACCCTCGCCTGCCTCCTCAGCCTTCCGAGTCCGGGGTCCTGTGCCCCGGGGCCTCCCCCTGGGCAACCCTGAGTCCCGCGCCCCGAGGCCCCCGACCGCCCCGGCGCCGACGGTGCCCTTCGCAGCCCCGTCCACGCCTCGGGGCGAGAGAAACCTCCGTTCCCCCGCAGGGGGAAGCCGCAGCCCGGGGCGCCCCAGCCGCCCCCAAAGGCGGAGCACGACGCCCGGCCCCAGGCCCTCCCTCAACTCTGCTCCGGGAGGGCCCCCGGCGCCGGGGCCGCCGGCGGGTCCGCGGCCTCTCGGCGCGTTTTCCGGGGGGCCGCGCCGGGCCCCGAGCGAGAAAGGGCCCTCGGCCCCGGGGACCAGGCCGGTCCCCGGGGCTGCCCAACGCCGGCCGATTCTCACGAGCGTTCTGCCCAAACCGATCCCGGTTTGGGCAGAACGCTCGTGAGAATCGGCCGGAAAACGCCCGGCGAACTCGCTTCGGGCGCAGCCCGTCTGCGGGGCCGCCCCCCGCGCCTGGCCCGGGACCCCGCGGGGTCGCGCCCGCGCCCCGCCGGAAAGCCCCCCGCGAGTCCGCCGCGCGCGACGCCGACGCCTCCCGCTCCTCAGCGCCCGGGGCTCCCCTCCCTGGCGCGGGCCGGTGGGGCCGGGCGGGCCCCGAGGCCCGGGCTCCAACCCTCGCCTGCCTCCTCAGCCTTCCGAGTCCGGGGTCCTGGGCCCCGGGGCCTCCCCCTGGGCAACCCTGAGTCCCGCGCCCCGAGGCCCCCGACCGCCCCGGCGCCGACGGTGCCCTTCGCAGCCGCGTCCACGCCTCGGGGCGAGAGAAACCTCCGTTCCCCCGCAGGGGGAAGCCGCAGCCCGGGGCGCCCCAGCCGCCCCCAAAGTCGGAGCACGACGCCCGGCCCCAGGCCCTCCCTCAACTCTGCTCCGGGAGGGCTCCCCGGCGCCGGGGCCGCCGGCGGGTCCGCGTCCTCTCGGCGCGTTTTCCGGGGGGCCGCGCCGGGCCCCGAGCGAGAAAGGGCCCTCGGCCCCGGGGACCAGGCCGGTCCCCGGGGCTGCCCAACGCCGGCCGATTCTCACGAGCGTTCTGCCCAAACCGATCCCGGTTTGGGCAGAACGCTCGTGAGAATCGGCCGGAAAACGCCCGGCGAACTCGCTTCGGGCGCAGCCCGTCTGCGGGGCCGCCCCCCGCGCCTGGCCCGGGACCCCGCGGGGTCGCGCCCGCGCCCCGCCGGAAAGCCCCCCGCGAGTCCGCCGCGCGCGACGCCGACGCCTCCCGCTCCTCAGCGCCCGGGGCTCCCCTCCCTGGCGCGGGCCGGTGGGGCCGGGCGGGCCCCGAGGCCCGGGCTCCAACCCTCGCCTGCCTCCTCAGCCTTCCGAGTCCGGGGTCCTGGGCCCCGGGGCCTCCCCCTGGGCAACCCTGAGTCCCGCGCCCCGAGGCCCCCGACCGCCCCGGCGCCGACGGTGCCCTTCGCAGCCGCGTCCACGCCTCGGGGCGAGAGAAACCTCCGTTCCCCCGCAGGGGGAAGCCGCAGCCCGGGGCGCCCCAGCCGCCCCCAAAGTCGGAGCACGACGCCCGGCCCCAGGCCCTCCCTCAACTCTGCTCCGGGAGGGCCCCCGGCGCCGGGGCCGCCGGCGGGTCCGCGGCCTCTCGGCGCGTTTTCCGGGGGGCCGCGCCGGGCCCCGAGCGAGAAAGGGCCCTCGGCCCCGGGGACCAGGCCGGTCCCCGGGGCTGCCCAACGCCGGCCGATTCTCACGAGCGTTCTGCCCAAACCGATCCCGGTTTGGGCAGAACGCTCGTGAGAATCGGCCGGAAAACGCCCGGCGAACTCGCTTCGGGCGCAGCCCGTCTGCGGGGCCGCCCCCCGCGCCTGGCCCGGGACCCCGCGGGGTCGCGCCCGCGCCCCGCCGGAAAGCCCCCCGCGAGTCCGCCGCGCGCGACGCCGACGCCTCCCGCTCCTCAGCGCCTGGGGCTCGCCTCCCTGGCGCGGGCCGTTGGGGCCGGGCGGGCCCCGAGGCCCGGGCTCCAACCCTCGCCTGCCTCCTCAGCCTTCCGAGTCCGGGGTCCTGTGCCCCGGGGCCTCCCCCTGGGCAACCCTGAGTCCCGCGCCCCGAGGCCCCCGACCGCCCCGGCGCCGACGGTGCCCTTCGCAGCCGCGTCCACGCCTCGGGGCGAGAGAAACCTCCGTTCCCCCGCAGGGGGAAGCCGCAGCCCGGGGCGCCCCAGCCGCCCCCAAAGTCGGAGCACGACGCCCGGCCCCAGGCCCTACCTCAACTCTGCTCCGGGAGGGCTCCCCGGCGCCGGGGCCGCCGGCGGGTCCGCGTCCTCTCGGCGCGTTTTCCAGGGGGCCGCGCCGGGCCCCGAGCGAGAAAGGGCCCTCGGCCCCGGGGACCAGGCCGGTCCCCGGGGCTGCCCAACGCCGGCCGATTCTCACGAGCGTTCTGCCCAAACCGATCCCGGTTTGGGCAGAACGCTCGTGAGAATCGGCCGGAAAACGCCCGGCGAACTCGCTTCGGGCGCAGCCCGTCTGCGGGGCCGCCCCCCGCGCCTGGCCCGGGACCCCGCGGGGTCGCGCCCGCGCCCCGCCGGAAAGCCCCCCGCGAGTCCGCCGCGCGCGACGCCGACGCCTCCCGCTCCTCAGCGCCCGGGGCTCCCCTCCCTGGCGCGGGCCGTTGGGGCCGGGCGGGCCCCGAGGCCCGGGCTCCAACCCTCGCCTGCCTCCTCAGCCTTCCGAGTCCGGGGTCCTGTGCCCCGGGGCCTCCCCCTGGGCAACCCTGAGTCCCGCGCCCCGAGGCCCCCGACCGCCCCGGCGCCGACGGTGCCCTTCGCAGCCGCGTCCACGCCTCGGGGCGAGAGAAACCTCCGTTCCCCCGCAGGGGGAAGCCGCAGCCCGGGGCGCCCCAGCCGCCCCCAAAGGCGGAGCACGACGCCCGGCCCCAGGCCCTCCCTCAACTCTGCTCCGGGAGGGCCCCCGGCGCCGGGGCCGCCGGCGGGTCCGCGGCCTCTCGGCGCGTTTTCCGGGGGGCCGCGCCGGGCCCCGAGCGAGAAAGGGCCCTCGGCCCCGGGGACCAGGCCGGTCCCCGGGGCTGCCCAACGCCGGCCGATTCTCACGAGCGTTCTGCCCAAACCGATCCCGGTTTGGGCAGAACGCTCGTGAGAATCGGCCGGAAAACGCCCGGCGAACTCGCTTCGGGCGCAGCCCGTCTGCGGGGCCGCCCCCCGCGCCTGGCCCGGGACCCCGCGGGGTCGCGCCCGCGCCCCGCCGGAAAGCCCCCCGCGAGTCCGCCGCGCGCGACGCCGACGCCTCCCGCTCCTCAGCGCCCGGGGCTCCCCTCCCTGGCGCGGGCCGTTGGGGCCGGGCGGGCCCCGAGGCCCGGGCTCCAACCCTCGCCTGCCTCCTCAGCCTTCCGAGTCCGGGGTCCTGGGCCCCGGGGCCTCCCCCTGGGCAACCCTGAGTCCCGCGCCCCGAGGCCCCCGACCGCCCCGGCGCCGACGGTGCCCTTCGCAGCCGCGTCCACGCCTCGGGGCGAGAGAAACCTCCGTTCCCCCGCAGGGGGAAGCCGCAGCCCGGGGCGCCCCAGCCGCCCCCAAAGTCGGAGCACGACGCCCGGCCCCAGGCCCTCCCTCAACTCTGCTCCGGGAGGGCTCCCCGGCGCCGGGGCCGCCGGCGGGTCCGCGTCCTCTCGGCGCGTTTTCCGGGGGGCCGCGCCGGGCCCCGAGCGAGAAAGGGCCCTCGGCCCCGGGGACCAGGCCGGTCCCCGGGGCTGCCCAACGCCGGCCGATTCTCACGAGCGTTCTGCCCAAACCGATCCCGGTTTGGGCAGAACGCTCGTGAGAATCGGCCGGAAAACGCCCGGCGAACTCGCTTCGGGCGCAGCCCGTCTGCGGGGCCGCCCCCCGCGCCTGGCCCGGGACCCCGCGGGGTCGCGCCCGCGCCCCGCCGGAAAGCCCCCCGCGAGTCCGCCGCGCGCGACGCCGACGCCTCCCGCTCCTCAGCGCCCGGGGCTCCCCTCCCTGGCGCGGGCCGGTGGGGCCGGGCGGGCCCCGAGGCCCGGGCTCCAACCCTCGCCTGCCTCCTCAGCCTTCCGAGTCCGGGGTCCTGGGCCCCGGGGCCTCCCCCTGGGCAACCCTGAGTCCCGCGCCCCGAGGCCCCCGACCGCCCCGGCGCCGACGGTGCCCTTCGCAGCCGCGTCCACGCCTCGGGGCGAGAGAAACCTCCGTTCCCCCGCAGGGGGAAGCCGCAGCCCGGGGCGCCCCAGCCGCCCCCAAAGTCGGAGCACGACGCCCGGCCCCAGGCCCTCCCTCAACTCTGCTCCGGGAGGGCTCCCCGGCGCCGGGGCCGCCGGCGGGTCCGCGTCCTCTCGGCGCGTTTTCCGGGGGGCCGCGCCGGGCCCCGAGCGAGAAAGGGCCCTCGGCCCCGGGGACCAGGCCGGTCCCCGGGGCTGCCCAACGCCGGCCGATTCTCACGAGCGTTCTGCCCAAACCGATCCCGGTTTGGGCAGAACGCTCGTGAGAATCGGCCGGAAAACGCCCGGCGAACTCGCTTCGGGCGCAGCCCGTCTGCGGGGCCGCCCCCCGCGCCTGGCCCGGGACCCCGCGGGGTCGCGCCCGCGCCCCGCCGGAAAGCCCCCCGCGAGTCCGCCGCGCGCGACGCCGACGCCTCCCGCTCCTCAGCGCCCGGGGCTCCCCTCCCTGGCGCGGGCCGGTGGGGCCGGGCGGGCCCCGAGGCCCGGGCTCCAACCCTCGCCTGCCTCCTCAGCCTTCCGAGTCCGGGGTCCTGGGCCCCGGGGCCTCCCCCTGGGCAACCCTGAGTCCCGCGCCCCGAGGCCCCCGACCGCCCCGGCGCCGACGGTGCCCTTCGCAGCCGCGTCCACGCCTCGGGGCGAGAGAAACCTCCGTTCCCCCGCAGGGGGAAGCCGCAGCCCGGGGCGCCCCAGCCGCCCCCAAAGTCGGAGCACGACGCCCGGCCCCAGGCCCTCCCTCAACTCTGCTCCGGGAGGGCTCCCCGGCGCCGGGGCCGCCGGCGGGTCCGCGTCCTCGCGGCGCGTTTTCTGGGGGGCCGCGCCGGGCCCCGAGCGAGAAAGGGCCCTCGGCCCCGGGGACCAGGCCGGTCCCCGGGGCTGCCCAACGCCGGCCGATTCTCACGAGCGTTCTGCCCAAACCGATCCCGGTTTGGGCAGAACGCTCGTGAGAATCGGCCGGAAAACGCCCGGCGAACTCGCTTCGGGCGCAGCCCGTCTGCGGGGCCGCCCCCCGCGCCTGGCCCGGGACCCCGCGGGGTCGCGCCCGCGCCCCGCCGGAAAGCCCCCCGCGAGTCCGCCGCGCGCGACGCCGACGCCTCCCGCTCCTCAGCGCCCGGGGCTCCCCTCCCTGGCGCGGGCCGGTGGGGCCGGGCGGGCCCCGAGGCCCGGGCTCCAACCCTCGCCTGCCTCCTCAGCCTTCCGATTCCGGGGTCCTGTGCCCCGGGGCCTCCCCCTGGGCAACCCTGAGTCCCGCGCCCCGAGGCCCCCGACCGCCCCGGCGCCGACGGTGCCCTTCGCAGCCGCGTCCACGCCTCGGGGCGAGAGAAACCTCCGTTCCCCCGCAGGGGGAAGCCGCAGCCCGGGGCGCCCCAGCCGCCCCCAAAGGCGGAGCACGACGCCCGGCCCCAGGCCCTCCCTCAACTCTGCTCCGGGAGGGCCCCCGGCGCCGGGGCCGCCGGCGGGTCCGCGGCCTCTCGGCGCGTTTTCCGGGGGGCCGCGCCGGGCCCCGAGCGAGAAAGGGCCCTCGGCCCCGGGGACCAGGCCGGTCCCCGGGGCTGCCCAACGCCGGCCGATTCTCACGAGCGTTCTGCCCAAACCGATCCCGGTTTGGGCAGAACGCTCGTGAGAATCGGCCGGAAAACGCCCGGCGAACTCGCTTCGGGCGCAGCCCGTCTGCGGGGCCGCCCCCCGCGCCTGGCCCGGGACCCCGCGGGGTCGCGCCCGCGCCCCGCCGGAAAGCCCCCCGCGAGTCCGCCGCGCGCGACGCCGACGCCTCCCGCTCCTCAGCGCCCGGGGCTCCCCTCCCTGGCGCGGGCCGGTGGGGCCGGGCGGGCCCCGAGGCCCGGGCTCCAACCCTCGCCTGCCTCCTCAGCCTTCCGAGTCCGGGGTCCTGGGCCCCGGGGCCTCCCCCTGGGCAACCCTGAGTCCCGCGCCCCGAGGCCCCTGACCGCCCCGGCGCCGACGGTGCCCTTCGCAGCCGCGTCCACGCCTCGGGGCGAGAGAAACCTCCGTTCCCCCGCAGGGGGAAGCCGCAGCCCGGGGCGCCCCAGCCGCCCCCAAAGTCGGAGCACGACGCCTGGCCCCAGGCCCTCCCTCAACTCTGCTCCGGGAGGGCTCCCCGGCGCCGGGGCCGCCGGCGGGTCCGCGGCCTCTCGGCGCGTTTTCCGGGGGGCCGCGCCGGGCCCCGAGCGAGAAAGGGCCCTCGGCCCCGGGGACCAGGCCGGTCCCCGGGGCTGCCCAACGCCGGCCGATTCTCACGAGCGTTCTGCCCAAACCGATCCCGGTTTGGGCAGAACGCTCGTGAGAATCGGCCGGAAAACGCCCGGCGAACTCGCTTCGGGCGCAGCCCGTCTGCGGGGCCGCCCCCCGCGCCTGGCCCGGGACCCCGCGGGGTCGCGCCCGCGCCCCGCCGGAAAGCCCCCCGCGAGTCCGCCGCGCGCGACGCCGACGCCTCCCGCTCCTCAGCGCCCGGGGCTCCCCTCCCTGGCGCGGGCCGGTGGGGCCGGGCGGGCCCCGAGGCCCGGGCTCCAACCCTCGCCTGCCTCCTCAGCCTTCCGAGTCCGGCCGGGGTCCTGTGCCCCGGGGCCTCCCCCTGGGCAACCCTGAGTCCCGCGCCCCGAGGCCCCCGACCGCCCCGGCGCCGACGGTGCCCTTCGCAGCCGCGTCCACGCCTCGGGGCGAGAGAAACCTCCGTTCCCCCGCAGGGGGAAGCCGCAGCCCGGGGCGCCCCAGCCGCCCCCAAAGTCGGAGCACGACGCCCGGCCCCAGGCCCTCCCTCAACTCTGCTCCGGGAGGGCTCCCCGGCGCCGGGGCCGCCGGCGGGTCCGCGGCCTCTCGGCGCGTTTTCCGGGGGGCCGCGCCGGGCCCCGAGCGAGAAAGGGCCCTCGGCCCCGGGGACCAGGCCGGTCCCCGGGGCTGCCCAACGCCGGCCGATTCTCACGAGCGTTCTGCCCAAACCGATCCCGGTTTGGGCAGAACGCTCGTGAGAATCGGCCGGAAAACGCCCGGCGAACTCGCTTCGGGCGCAGCCCGTCTGCGGGGCCGCCCCCCGCGCCTGGCCCGGGACCCCGCGGGGTCGCGCCCGCGCCCCGCCGGAAAGCCCCCCGCGAGTCCGCCGCGCGCGACGCCGACGCCTCCCGCTCCTCAGCGCCCGGGGCTCCCCTCCCTGGCGCGGGCCGGTGGGGCCGGGCGGGCCCCGAGGCCCGGGCTCCAACCCTCGCCTGCCTCCTCAGCCTTCCGAGTCCGGGGTCCTGGGCCCCGGGGCCTCCCCCTGGGCAACCCTGAGTCCCGCGCCCCGAGGCCCCCGACCGCCCCGGCGCCGACGGTGCCCTTCGCAGCCGCGTCCACGCCTCGGGGCGAGAGAAACCTCCGTTCCCCCGCAGGGGGAAGCCGCAGCCCGGGGCGCCCCAGCCGCCCCCAAAGTCGGAGCACGACGCCCGGCCCCAGGCCCTCCCTCAACTCTGCTCCGGGAGGGCTCCCCGGCGCCGGGGCCGCCGGCGGGTCCGCGTCCTCTCGGCGCGTTTTCCGGGGGGCCGCGCCGGGCCCCGAGCGAGAAAGGGCCCTCGGCCCCGGGGACCAGGCCGGTCCCCGGGGCTGCCCAACGCCGGCCGATTCTCACGAGCGTTCTGCCCAAACCGGGATCGGTTTGGGAAGAACGCTCGTGAGAATCGGCCGGAAAACGCCCGGCGAACTCGCTTCGGGCGCAGCCCGTCTGCGGGGCCGCCCCCCGCGCCTGGCCCGGGACCCCGCGGGGTCGCGCCCGCGCCCCGCCGGAAAGCCCCCCGCGAGTCCGCCGCGCGCGACGCCGACGCCTCCCGCTCCTCAGCGCCCGGGGCTCCCCTCCCTGGCGCGGGCCGGTGGGGCCGGGCGGGCCCCGAGGCCCGGGCTCCAACCCTCGCCTGCCTCCTCAGCCTTCCGAGTCCGGGGTCCTGGGCCCCGGGGCCTCCCCCTGGGCAACCCTGAGTCCCGCGCCCCGAGGCCCCCGACCGCCCCGGCGCCGACGGTGCCCTTCGCAGCCGCGTCCACGCCTCGGGGCGAGAGAAACCTCCGTTCCCCCGCAGGGGGAAGCCGCAGCCCGGGGCGCCCCAGCCGCCCCCAAAGTCGGAGCACGACGCCCGGCCCCAGGCCCTCCCTCAACTCTGCTCCGGGAGGGCTCCCCGGCGCCGGGGCCGCCGGCGGGTCCGCGTCCTCTCGGCGCGTTTTCCGGGGGGCCGCGCCGGGCCCCGAGCGAGAAAGGGCCCTCGGCCCCGGGGACCAGGCCGGTCCCCGGGGCTGCCCAACGCCGGCCGATTCTCACGAGCGTTCTGCCCAAACCGATCCCGGTTTGGGCAGAACGCTCGTGAGAATCGGCCGGAAAACGCCCGGCGAACTCGCTTCGGGCGCAGCCCGTCTGCGGGGCCGCCCCCCGCGCCTGGCCCGGGACCCCGCGGGGTCGCGCCCGCGCCCCGCCGGAAAGCCCCCCGCGAGTCCGCCGCGCGCGACGCCGACGCCTCCCGCTCCTCAGCGCCCGGGGCTCCCCTCCCTGGCGCGGGCCGGTGGGGCCGGGCGGGCCCCGAGGCCCGGGCTCCAACCCTCGCCTGCCTCCTCAGCCTTCCGAGTCCGGCCGGGGTCCTGTGCCCCGGGGCCTCCCCCTGGGCAACCCTGAGTCCCGCGCCCCGAGGCCCCCGACCGCCCCGGCGCCGACGGTGCCCTTCGCAGCCGCGTCCACGCCTCGGGGCGAGAGAAACCTCCGTTCCCCCGCAGGGGGAAGCCGCAGCCCGGGGCGCCCCAGCCGCCCCCAAAGTCGGAGCACGACGCCCGGCCCCAGGCCCTCCCTCAACTCTGCTCCGGGAGGGCTCCCCGGCGCCGGGGCCGCCGGCGGGTCCGCGGCCTCTCGGCGCGTTTTCCGGGGGGCCGCGCCGGGCCCCGAGCGAGAAAGGGCCCTCGGCCCCGGGGACCAGGCCGGTCCCCGGGGCTGCCCAACGCCGGCCGATTCTCACGAGCGTTCTGCCCAAACCGATCCCGGTTTGGGCAGAACGCTCGTGAGAATCGGCCGGAAAACGCCCGGCGAACTCGCTTCGGGCGCAGCCCGTCTGCGGGGCCGCCCCCCGCGCCTGGCCCGGGACCCCGCGGGGTCGCGCCCGCGCCCCGCCGGAAAGCCCCCCGCGAGTCCGCCGCGCGCGACGCCGACGCCTCCCGCTCCTCAGCGCCCGGGGCTCCCCTCCCTGGCGCGGGCCGGTGGGGCCGGGCGGGCCCCGAGGCCCGGGCTCCAACCCTCGCCTGCCTCCTCAGCCTTCCGAGTCCGGGGTCCTGGGCCCCGGGGCCTCCCCCTGGGCAACCCTGAGTCCCGCGCCCCGAGGCCCCCGACCGCCCCGGCGCCGACGGTGCCCTTCGCAGCCGCGTCCACGCCTCGGGGCGAGAGAAACCTCCGTTCCCCCGCAGGGGGAAGCCGCAGCCCGGGGCGCCCCAGCCGCCCCCAAAGTCGGAGCACGACGCCCGGCCCCAGGCCCTCCCTCAACTCTGCTCCGGGAGGGCTCCCCGGCGCCGGGGCCGCCGGCGGGTCCGCGTCCTCTCGGCGCGTTTTCCGGGGGGCCGCGCCGGGCCCCGAGCGAGAAAGGGCCCTCGGCCCCGGGGACCAGGCCGGTCCCCGGGGCTGCCCAACGCCGGCCGATTCTCACGAGCGTTCTGCCCAAACCGGGATCGGTTTGGGCAGAACGCTCGTGAGAATCGGCCGGAAAACGCCCGGCGAACTCGCTTCGGGCGCAGCCCGTCTGCGGGGCCGCCCCCCGCGCCTGGCCCGGGACCCCGCGGAGTCGCGCCCGCGCCCCGCCGGAAAGCCCCCGCGAGTCCGCCGCGCGCGACGCCGACGCCTCCCGCTCCTCAGCGCCCGGGGCTCCCCTCCCTGGCGCGGGCCGGTGGGGCCGGGCGGGCCCCGAGGCCCGGGCTCCAACCCTCGCCTGCCTCCTCAGCCTTCCGAGTCCGGGGTCCTGGGCCCCGGGGCCTCCCCCTGGGCAACCCTGAGTCCCGCGCCCCGAGGCCCCCGACCGCCCCGGCGCCGACGGTGCCCTTCGCAGCCGCGTCCACGCCTCGGGGCGAGAGAAACCTCCGTTCCCCCGCAGGGGGAAGCCGCAGCCCGGGGCGCCCCAGCCGCCCCCAAAGTCGGAGCACGACGCCCGGCCCCAGGCCCTCCCTCAACTCTGCTCCGGGAGGGCTCCCCGGCGCCGGGGCCGCCGGCGGGTCCGCGTCCTCTCGGCGCGTTTTCCGGGGGGCCGCGCCGGGCCCCGAGCGAGAAAGGGCCCTCGGCCCCGGGGACCAGGCCGGTCCCCGGGGCTGCCCAACGCCGGCCGATTCTCACGAGCGTTCTGCCCAAACCGATCCCGGTTTGGGCAGAACGCTCGTGAGAATCGGCCGGAAAACGCCCGGCGAACTCGCTTCGGGCGCAGCCCGTCTGCGGGGCCGCCCCCCGCGCCTGGCCCGGGACCCCGCGGGGTCGCTCCCGCGCCCCGCCGGAAAGCCCCCCGCGAGTCCGCCGCGCGCGACGCCGACGCCTCCCGCTCCTCAGCGCCCGGGGCTCCCCTCCCTGGCGCGGGCCGGTGGGGCCGGGCGGGCCCCGAGGCCCGGGCTCCAACCCTCGCCTGCCTCCTCAGCCTTCCGAGTCCGGGGTCCTGTGCCCCGGGGCCTCCCCCTGGGCAACCCTGAGTCCCGCGCCCCGAGGCCCCCGACCGCCCCGGCGCCGACGGTGCCCTTCGCAGCCGCGTCCACGCCTCGGGGCGAGAGAAACCTCCGTTCCCCCGCAGGGGGAAGCCGCAGCCCGGGGCGCCCCAGCCGCCCCCAAAGGCGGAGCACGACGCCCGGCCCCAGGCCCTCCCTCAACTCTGCTCCGGGAGGGCCCCCGGCGCCGGGGCCGCCGGCGGGTCCGCGGCCTCTCGGCGCGTTTTCCGGGGGGCCGCGCCGGGCCCCGAGCGAGAAAGGGCCCTCGGCCCCGGGGACCAGGCCGGTCCCCGGGGCTGCCCAACGCCGGCCGATTCTCACGAGCGTTCTGCCCAAACCGATCCCGGTTTGGGCAGAACGCTCGTGAGAATCGGCCGGAAAACGCCCGGCGAACTCGCTTCGGGCGCAGCCCGTCTGCGGGGCCGCCCCCCGCGCCTGGCCCGGGACCCCGCGGGGTCGCGCCCGCGCCCCGCCGGAAAGCCCCCCGCGAGTCCGCCGCGCGCGACGCCGACGCCTCCCGCTCCTCAGCGCCCGGGGCTCCCCTCCCTGGCGCGGGCCGGTGGGGCCGGGCGGGCCCCGAGGCCCGGGCTCCAACCCTCGCCTGCCTCCTCAGCCTTCCGAGTCCGGGGTCCTGGGCCCCGGGGCCTCCCCCTGGGCAACCCTGAGTCCCGCGCCCCGAGGCCCCCGACCGCCCCGGCGCCGACGGTGCCCTTCGCAGCCGCGTCCACGCCTCGGGGCGAGAGAAACCTCCGTTCCCCCGCAGGGGGAAGCCGCAGCCCGGGGCGCCCCAGCCGCCCCCAAAGTCGGAGCACGACGCCCGGCCCCAGGCCCTCCCTCAACTCTGCTCCGGGAGGGCTCCACGGCGCCGGGGCCGCCGGCGGGTCCGCGGCCTCTCGGCGCGTTTTCCGGGGGGCCGCGCCGGGCCCCGAGCGAGAAAGGGCCCTCGGCCCCGGGGACCAGGCCGGTCCCCGGGGCTGCCCAACGCCGGCCGATTCTCACGAGCGTTCTGCCCAAACCGATCCCGGTTTGGGCAGAACGCTCGTGAGAATCGGCCGGAAAACGCCCGGCGAACTCGCTTCGGGCGCAGCCCGTCTGCGGGGCCGCCCCCCGCGCCTGGCCCGGGACCCCGCGGGGTCGCGCCCGCGCCCCGCCGGAAAGCCCCCCGCGAGTCCGCCGCGCGCGACGCCGACGCCTCCCGCTCCTCAGCGCCCGGGGCTCCCCTCCCTGGCGCGGGCCGGTGGGGCCGGGCGGGCCCCGAGGCCCGGGCTCCAACCCTCGCCTGCCTCCTCAGCCTTCCGAGTCCGGCCGGGGTCCTGGGCCCCGGGGCCTCCCCCTGGGCAACCCTGAGTCCCGCGCCCCGAGGCCCCCGACCGCCCCGGCGCCGACGGTGCCCTTCGCAGCCGCGTCCACGCCTCGGGGCGAGAGAAACCTCCGTTCCCCCGCAGGGGGAAGCCGCAGCCCGGGGCGCCCCAGCCGCCCCCAAAGGCGGAGCACGACGCCCGGCCCCAGGCACTCCCTCAACTCTGCTCCGGGAGGGCCCCCGGCGCCGGGGCCGCCGGCGGGTCCGCGGCCTCTCGGCGCGTTTTCCGGGGGGCCGCGCCGGGCCCCGAGCGAGAAAGGGCCCTCGGCCCCGGGGACCAGGCCGGTCCCCGGGGCTGCCCAACGCCGGCCGATTCTCACGAGCGTTCTGCCCAAACCGATCCCGGTTTGGGCAGAACGCTCGTGAGAATCGGCCGGAAAACGCCCGGCGAACTCGCTTCGGGCGCAGCCCGTCTGCGGGGCCGCCCCCCGCGCCTGGCCCGGGACCCCGCGGGGTCGCGCCCGCGCCCCGCCGGAAAGCCCCCCGCGAGTCCACCGCGCGCGACGCCGACGCCTCCCGCTCCTCAGCGCCCGGGGCTCCCCTCCCTGGCGCGGGCCGTTGGGGCCGGGCGGGCCCCGAGGCCCGGGCTCCAACCCTCGCCTGCCTCCTCAGCCTTCCGAGTCCGGGGTCCTGGGCCCCGGGGCCTCCCCCTGGGCAACCCTGAGTCCCGCGCCCCGAGGCCCCCGACCGCCCCGGCGCCGACGGTGCCCTTCGCAGCCGCGTCCACGCCTCGGGGCGAGAGAAACCTCCGTTCCCCCGCAGGGGGAAGCCGCAGCCCGGGGCGCCCCAGCCGCCCCCAAAGGCGGAGCACGACGCCCGGCCCCAGGCCCTCCCTCAACTCTGCTCCGGGAGGGCTCCCCGGCGCCGGGGCCGCCGGCGGGTCCGCGGCCTCTCGGCGCGTTTTCCGGGGGGCCGCGCCGGGCCCCGAGCGAGAAAGGGCCCTCGGCCCCGGGGACCAGGCCGGTCCCCGGGGCTGCCCAACGCCGGCCAATTCTCACGAGCGTTCTGCCCAAACCGATCCCGGTTTGGGCAGAACGCTCGTGAGAATCGGCCGGAAAACGCCCGGCGAACTCGCTTCGGGCGCAGCCCGTCTGCGGGGCCGCCCCCCGCGCCTGGCCCGGGACCCCGCGGGGTCGCGCCCGCGCCCCGCCGGAAAGCCCCCCGCGAGTCCGCCGCGCGCGACGCCGACGCCTCCCGCTCCTCAGCGCCCGGGGCTCCCCTCCCTGGCGCGGGCCGGTGGGGCCGGGCGGGCCCCGAGGCCCGGGCTCCAACCCTCGCCTGCCTCCTCAGCCTTCCGAGTCCGGGGTCCTGGGCCCCGGGGCCTCCCCCTGGGCAACCCTGAGTCCCGCGCCCCGAGGCCCCCGACCGCCCCGGCGCCGACGGTGCCCTTCGCAGCCGCGTCCACGCCTCGGGGCGAGAGAAACCTCCGTTCCCCCGCAGGGGGAAGCCGCAGCCCGGGGCGCCCCAGCCGCCCCCAAAGTCGGAGCACGACGCCCGGCCCCAGGCCCTCCCTCAACTCTGCTCCGGGAGGGCTCCCCGGCGCCGGGGCCGCCGGCGGGTCCGCGGCCTCTCGGCGCGTTTTCCGGGGGGCCGCGCCAGGCCCCGAGCGAGAAAGGGCCCTCGGCCCCGGGGACCAGGCCGGTCCCCGGGGCTGCCCAACGCCGGCCGATTCTCACGAGCGTTCTGCCCAAACCGATCCCGGTTTGGGCAGAACGCTCGTGAGAATCGGCCAGAAAACGCCCGGCGAACTCGCTTCGGGCGCAGCCCGTCTGCGGGGCCGCCCCCCGCGCCTGGCCTGGGACCCCGCGGGGTCGCGCCCGCGCCCCGCCGGAAAGCCCCCCGCGAGTCCGCCGCGCGCGACGCCGACGCCTCCCGCTCCTCAGCGCCCGGGGCTCCCCTCCCTGGCGCGGGCCGGTGGGGCCGGGCGGGCCCCGAGGCCCGGGCTCCAACCCTCGCCTGCCTCCTCAGCCTTCCGAGTCCGGGGTCCTGGGCCCCGGGGCCTCCCCCTGGGCAACCCTGAGTCCCGCGCCCCGAGGCCCCCGACCGCCCCGGCGCCGACGGTGCCCTTCGCAGCCGCGTCCACGCCTCGGGGCGAGAGAAACCTCCGTTCCCCCGCAGGGGGAAGCCGCAGCCCGGGGCGCCCCAGCCGCCCCCAAAGGCGGAGCACGACGCCCGGCCCCAGGCCCTCCCTCAACTCTGCTCCGGGAGGGCTCCCCGGCGCCGGGGCCGCCGGCGGGTCCGCGGCCTCTCGGCGCGTTTTCCGGGGGGCCGCGCCGGGCCCCGAGCGAGAAAGGGCCCTCGGCCCCGGGGACCAGGCCGGTCCCCGGGGCTGCCCAACGCCGGCCAATTCTCACGAGCGTTCTGCCCAAACCGATCCCGGTTTGGGCAGAACGCTCGTGAGAATCGGCCGGAAAACGCCCGGCGAACTCGCTTCGGGCGCAGCCCGTCTGCGGGGCCGCCCCCCGCGCCTGGCCCAGGACCCCGCGGGGTCGCGCCCGCGCCCCGCCGGAAAGCCCCCCGCGAGTCCGCCGCGCGCGACGCCGACGCCTCCCGCTCCTCAGCGCCCGGGGCTCCCCTCCCTGGCGCGGGCCGGTGGGGCCGGGCGGGCCCCGAGGCCCGGGCTCCAACCCTCGCCTGCCTCCTCAGCCTTCCGAGTCCGGGGTCCTGGGCCCCGGGGCCTCCCCCTGGGCAACCCTGAGTCCCGCGCCCCGAGGCCCCCGACCGCCCCGGCGCCGACGGTGCCCTTCGCAGCCGCGTCCACGCCTCGGGGCGAGAGAAACCTCCGTTCCCCCGCAGGGGGAAGCCGCAGCCCGGGGCGCCCCAGCCGCCCCCAAAGTCGGAGCACGACGCCCGGCCCCAGGCCCTCCCTCAACTCTGCTCCGGGAGGGCTCCCCGGCGCCGGGGCCGCCGGCGGGTCCGCGGCCTCTCGGCGCGTTTTCCGGGGGGCCGCGCCGGGCCCCGAGCGAGAAAGGGCCCTCGGCCCCGGGGACCAGGCCGGTCCCCGGGGCTGCCCAACGCCGGCCGATTCTCACGAGCGTTCTGCCCAAACCGATCCCGGTTTGGGCAGAACGCTCGTGAGAATCGGCCGGAAAACGCCCGGCGAACTCGCTTCGGGCGCAGCCCGTCTGCGGGGCCGCCCCCCGCGCCTGGCCCGGGACCCCGAGGGGTCGCGCCCGCGCCCCGCCGGAAAGCCCCCCGCGAGTCCGCCGCGCGCGACGCCGACGCCTCCCGCTCCTCAGCGCCCGGGGCTCCCCTCCCTGGCGCGGGCCGTTGGGGCCGGGCGGGCCCCGAGGCCCGGGCTACAACCCTCGCCTGCCTCCTCAGCCTTCCGAGTCCGGGGTCCTGGGCCCCGGGGCCTCCCCCTGGGCAACCCTGAGTCCCGCGCCCCGAGGCCCCCGACCGCCCCGGCGCCGACGGTGCCCTTCGCAGCCGCGTCCACGCCTCGGGGCGAGAGAAACCTCCGTTCCCCCGCAGGGGGAAGCCGCAGCCCGGGGCGCCCCAGCCGCCCCCAAAGTCGGAGCACGACGCCCGGCCCCAG
The DNA here is from genome assembly GCF_963455335.1 of Martes martes. NCBI lineage: Eukaryota > Metazoa > Chordata > Mammalia > Carnivora > Mustelidae > Martes > Martes martes. The sequence continues at coordinate 167,324 of NW_027666548.1, forward strand.
GCCCTCCCTCAACTCTGCTCCGGGAGGGCTCCCCGGCGCCGGGGCCGCCGGCGGGTCCGCGTCCTCTCGGCGCGTTTTCCGGGGGGCCGCGCCGGGCCCCGAGCGAGAAAGGGCCCTCGGCCCCGGGGACCAGGCCGGTCCCCGGGGCTGCCCAACGCCGGCCGATTCTCACGAGCGTTCTGCCCAAACCGATCCCGGTTTGGGCAGAACGCTCGTGAGAATCGGCCGGAAAACGCCCGGCGAACTCGCTTCGGGCGCAGCCCGTCTGCGGGGCCGCCCCCCGCGCCTGGCCCGGGACCCCGCGGGGTCGCGCCCGCGCCCCGCCGGAAAGCCCCCAGCGAGTCCGCCGCGCGCGACGCCGACGCCTCCCGCTCCTCAGCGCCCGGGGCTCCCCTCCCTGGCGCGGGCCGGTGGGGCCGGGCGGGCCCCGAGGCCCGGGCTCCAACCCTCGCCTGCCTCCTCAGCCTTCCGAGTCCGGGGTCCTGGGCCCCGGGGCCTCCCCCTGGGCAACCCTGAGTCCCGCGCCCCGAGGCCCCCGACCGCCCCGGCGCCGACGGTGCCCTTCGCAGCCGCGTCCACGCCTCGGGGCGAGAGAAACCTCCGTTCCCCCGCAGGGGGAAGCCGCAGCCCGGGGCGCCCCAGCCGCCCACAAAGTCGGAGCACGACGCCCGGCCCCAGGCCCTCCCTCAACTCTGCTCCGGGAGGGCTCCCCGGCGCCGGGGCCGCCGGCGGGTCCGCGGCCTCTCGGCGCGTTTTCCGGGGGGCCGCGCCGGGCCCCGAGCGAGAAAGGGCCCTCGGCCCCGGGGACCAGGCCGGTCCCCGGGGCTGCCCAACGCCGGCCGATTCTCACGAGCGTTCTGCCCAAACCGATCCCGGTTTGGGCAGAACGCTCGTGAGAATCGGCCGGAAAACGCCCGGCGAACTCGCTTCGGGCGCAGCCCGTCTGCGGGGCCGCCCCCCGCGCCTGGCCCGGGACCCCGCGGGGTCGCGCCCGCGCCCCGCCGGAAAGCCCCCCGCGAGTCCGCCGCGCGCGACGCCGACGCCTCCCGCTCCTCAGCGCCCGGGGCTCCCCTCCCTGGCGCGGGCCGGTGGGGCCGGGCGGGCCCCGAGGCCCGGGCTCCAACCCTCGCCTGCCTCCTCAGCCTTCCGAGTCCGGGGTCCTGGGCCCCGGGGCCTCCCCCTGGGCAACCCTGAGTCCCGCGCCCCGAGGCCCCCGACCGCCCCGGCGCCGACGGTGCCCTTCGCAGCCGCGTCCACGCCTCGGGGCGAGAGAAACCTCCGTTCCCCCGCAGGGGGAAGCCGCAGCCCGGGGCGCCCCAGCCGCCCCCAAAGGCGGAGCACGACGCCCGGCCCCAGGCCCTCCCTCAACTCTGCTCCGGGAGGGCTCCCCGGCGCCGGGGCCGCCGGCGGGTCCGCGGCCTCTCGGCGCGTTTTCCGGGGGGCCGCGCCGGGCCCCGAGCGAGAAAGGGCCCTCGGCCCCGGGGACCAGGCCGGTCCCCGGGGCTGCCCAACGCCGGCCGATTCTCACGAGCGTTCTGCCCAAACCGATCCCGGTTTGGGCAGAACGCTCGTGAGAATCGGCCGGAAAACGCCCGGCGAACTCGCTTCGGGCGCAGCCCGTCTGCGGGGCCGCCCCCCGCGCCTGGCCCGGGACCCCGCGGGGTCGCGCCCGCGCCCCGCCGGAAAGCCCCCCGCGAGTCCGCCGCGCGCGACGCCGACGCCTCCCGCTCCTCAGCGCCCGGGGCTCCCCTCCCTGGCGCGGGCCGTTGGGGCCGGGCGGGCCCCGAGGCCCGGGCTCCAACCCTCGCCTGCCTCCTCAGCCTTCCGAGTCCGGGGTCCTGGGCCCCGGGGCCTCCCCCTGGGCAACCCTGAGTCCCGCGCCCCGAGGCCCCCGACCGCCCCGGCGCCGACGGTGCCCTTCGCAGCCGCGTCCACGCCTCGGGGCGAGAGAAACCTCCGTTCCCCCGCAGGGGGAAGCCGCAGCCCGGGGCGCCCCAGCCGCCCCCAAAGTCGGAGCACGACGCCCGGCCCCAGGCCCTCCCTCAACTCTGCTCCGGGAGGGCTCCCCGGCGCCGGGGCCGCCGGCGGGTCCGCGGCCTCTCGGCGCGTTTTCCGGGGGGCCGCGCCGGGCCCCGAGCGAGAAAGGGCCCTCGGCCCCGGGGACCAGGCCGGTCCCCGGGGCTGCCCAACGCCGGCCGATTCTCACGAGCGTTCTGCCCAAACCGATCCCGGTTTGGGCAGAACGCTCGTGAGAATCGGCCGGAAAACGCCCGGCGAACTCGCTTCGGGCGCAGCCCGTCTGCGGGGCCGCCCCCCGCGCCTGGCCCGGGACCCCGCGGGGTCGCGCCCGCGCCCCGCCGGAAAGCCCCCCGCGAGTCCGCCGCGCGCGACGCCGACGCCTCCCGCTCCTCAGCGCCCGGGGCTCCCCTCCCTGGCGCGGGCCGGTGGGGCCGGGCGGGCCCCGAGGCCCGGGCTCCAACCCTCGCCTGCCTCCTCAGCCTTCCGAGTCCGGGGTCCTGGGCCCCGGGGCCTCCCCCTGGGCAACCCTGAGTCCCGCGCCCCGAGGCCCCCGACCGCCCCGGCGCCGACGGTGCCCTTCGCAGCCGCGTCCACGCCTCGGGGCGAGAGAAACCTCCGTTCCCCCGCAGGGGGAAGCCGCAGCCCGGGGCGCCCCAGCCGCCCCCAAAGGCGGAGCACGACGCCCGGCCCCAGGCCCTCCCTCAACTCTGCTCCGGGAGGGCTCCCCGGCGCCGGGGCCGCCGGCGGGTCCGCGGCCTCTCGGCGCGTTTTCCGGGGGGCCGCGCCGGGCCCCGAGCGAGAAAGGGCCCTCGGCCCCGGGGACCAGGCCGGTCCCCGGGGCTGCCCAACGCCGGCCGATTCTCACGAGCGTTCTGCCCAAACCGATCCCGGTTTGGGCAGAACGCTCGTGAGAATCGGCCGGAAAACGCCCGGCGAACTCGCTTCGGGCGCAGCCCGTCTGCGGGGCCGCCCCCCGCGCCTGGCCCGGGACCCCGCGGGGTCGCGCCCGCGCCCCGCCGGAAAGCCCCCCGCGAGTCCGCCGCGCGCGACGCCGACGCCTCCCGCTCCTCAGCGCCCGGGGCTCCCCTCCCTGGCGCGGGCCGTTGGGGCCGGGCGGGCCCCGAGGCCCGGGCTCCAACCCTCGCCTGCCTCCTCAGCCTTCCGAGTCCGGGGTCCTGGACCCCGGGGCCTCCCCCTGGGCAACCCTGAGTCCCGCGCCCCGAGGCCCCCGACCGCCCCGGCGCCGACGGTGCCCTTCGCAGCCGCGTCCACGCCTCGGGGCGAGAGAAACCTCCGTTCCCCCGCAGGGGGAAGCCGCAGCCCGGGGCGCCCCAGCCGCCCCCAAAGGCGGAGCACGACGCCCGGCCCCAGGCCCTCCCTCAACTCTGCTCCGGGAGGGCTCCCCGGCGCCGGGGCCGCCGGCGGGTCCGCGGCCTCTCGGCGCGTTTTCCGGGGGGCCGCGCCGGGCCCCGAGCGAGAAAGGGCCCTCGGCCCCGGGGACCAGGCCGGTCCCCGGGGCTGCCCAACGCCGGCCGATTCTCACGAGCGTTCTGCCCAAACCGATCCCGGTTTGGGCAGAACGCTCGTGAGAATCGGCCGGAAAACGCCCGGCGAACTCGCTTCGGGCGCAGCCCGTCTGCGGGGCCGCCCCCCGCGCCTGGCCCGGGACCCCGCGGGGTCGCGCCCGCGCCCCGCCGGAAAGCCCCCCGCGAGTCCGCCGCGCGCGACGCCGACGCCTCCCGCTCCTCAGCGCCCGGGGCTCCCCTCCCTGGCGCGGGCCGGTGGGGCCGGGCGGGCCCCGAGGCCCGGGCTCCAACCCTCGCCTGCCTCCTCAGCCTTCCGAGTCCGGGGTCCTGGGCCCCGGGGCCTCCCCCTGGGCAACCCTGAGTCCCGCGCCCCGAGGCCCCCGACCGCCCCGGCGCCGACGGTGCCCTTCGCAGCCGCGTCCACGCCTCGGGGCGAGAGAAACCTCCGTTCCCCCGCAGGGGGAAGCCGCAGCCCGGGGCGCCCCAGCCGCCCCCAAAGTCGGAGCACGACGCCCGGCCCCAGGCCCTCCCTCAACTCTGCTCCGGGAGGGCTCCCCGGCGCCGGGGCCGCCGGCGGGTCCGCGTCCTCTCGGCGCGTTTTCCGGGGGGCCGCGCCGGGCCCCGAGCGAGAAAGGGCCCTCGGCCCCGGGGACCAGGCCGGTCCCCGGGGCTGCACAACGCCGGCCGATTCTCACGAGCGTTCTGCCCAAACCGATCCCGGTTTGGGCAGAACGCTCGTGAGAATCGGCCGGAAAACGCCCGGCGAACTCGCTTCGGGCGCAGCCCGTCTGCGGGGCCGCCCCCCGCGCCTGGCCCGGGACCCCGCGGGGTCGCGCCCGCGCCCCGCCGGAAAGCCCCCCGCGAGTCCGCCGCGCGCGACGCCGACGCCTCCCGCTCCTCAGCGCCCGGGGCTCCCCTCCCTGGCGCGGGCCGTTGGGGCCGGGCGGGCCCCGAGGCCCGGGCTCCAACCCTCGCCTGCCTCCTCAGCCTTCCGAGTCCGGGGTCCTGGGCCCCGGGGCCTCCCCCTGGGCAACCCTGAGTCCCGCGCCCCGAGGCCCCCGACCGCCCCGGCGCCGACGGTGCCCTTCGCAGCCGCGTCCACGCCTCGGGGCGAGAGAAACCTCCGTTCCCCCGCAGGGGGAAGCCGCAGCCCGGGGCGCCCCAGCCGCCCCCAAAGTCGGAGCACGACGCCCGGCCCCAGGCCCTCCCTCAACTCTGCTCCGGGAGGGCTCCCCGGCGCCGGGGCCGCCGGCGGGTCCGCGTCCTCTCGGCGCGTTTTCCGGGGGGCCGCGCCGGGCCCCGAGCGAGAAAGGGCCCTCGGCCCCGGGGACCAGGCCGGTCCCCGGGGCTGCCCAACGCCGGCCGATTCTCACGAGCGTTCTGCCCAAACCGATCCCGGTTTGGGCAGAACGCTCGTGAGAATCGGCCGGAAAACGCCCGGCGAACTCGCTTCGGGCGCAGCCCGTCTGCGGGGCCGCCCCCCGCGCCTGGCCCGGGACCCCGCGGGGTCGCGCCCGCGCCCCGCCGGAAAGCCCCCCGCGAGTCCGCCGCGCGCGACGCCGACGCCTCCCGCTCCTCAGCGCCCGGGGCTCCCCTCCCTGGCGCGGGCCGGTGGGGCCGGGCGGGCCCCGAGGCCCGGGCTCCAACCCTCGCCTGCCTCCTCAGCCTTCCGAGTCCGGGGTCCTGTGCCCCGGGGCCTCCCCCTGGGCAACCCTGAGTACCGCGCCCCGAGGCCCCCGACCGCCCCGGCGCCGACGGTGCCCTTCGCAGCCGCGTCCACGCCTCGGGGCGAGAGAAACCTCCGTTCCCCCGCAGGGGGAAGCCGCAGCCCGGGGCGCCCCAGCCGCCCCCAAAGGCGGAGCACGACGCCCGGCCCCAGGCCCTCCCTCAACTCTGCTCCGGGAGGGCCCCCGGCGCCGGGGCCGCCGGCGGGTCCGCGGCCTCTCGGCGCGTTTTCCGGGGGGCCGCGCCGGGCCCCGAGCGAGAAAGGGCCCTCGGCCCCGGGGACCAGGCCGGTCCCCGGGGCTGCCCAACGCCGGCCGATTCTCACGAGCGTTCTGCCCAAACCGATCCCGGTTTGGGCAGAACGCTCGTGAGAATCGGCCGGAAAACGCCCGGCGAACTCGCTTCGGGCGCAGCCCGTCTGCGGGGCCGCCCCCCGCGCCTGGCCCGGGACCCCGCGGGGTCGCGCCCGCGCCCCGCCGGAAAGCCCCCCGCGAGTCCGCCGCGCGCGACGCCGACGCCTCCCGCTCCTCAGCGCCCGGGGCTCCCCTCCCTGGCGCGGGCCGGTGGGGCCGGGCGGGCCCCGAGGCCCGGGCTCCAACCCTCGCCTGCCTCCTCAGCCTTCCGAGTCCGGGGTCCTGGGCCCCGGGGCCTCCCCCTGGGCAACCCTGAGTCCCGCGCCCCGAGGCCCCCGACCGCCCCGGCGCCGACGGTGCCCTTCGCAGCCGCGTCCACGCCTCGGGGCGAGAGAAACCTCCGTTCCCCCGCAGGGGGAAGCCGCAGCCCGGGGCGCCCCAGCCGCCCCCAAAGTCGGAGCACGACGCCCGGCCCCAGGCCCTCCCTCAACTCTGCTCCGGGAGGGCTCCCCGGCGCCGGGGCCGCCGGCGGGTCCGCGTCCTCTCGGCGCGTTTTCCGGGGGGCCGCGCCGGGCCCCGAGCGAGAAAGGGCCCTCGGCCCCGGGGACCAGGCCGGTCCCCGGGGCTGCCCAACGCCGGCCGATTCTCACGAGCGTTCTGCCCAAACCGATCCCGGTTTGGGCAGAACGCTCGTGAGAATCGGCCGGAAAACGCCCGGCGAACTCGCTACGGGCGCAGCCCGTCTGCGGGGCCGCCCCCCGCGCCTGGCCCGGGACCCCGCGGGGTCGCGCCCGCGCCCCGCCGGAAAGCCCCCCGCGAGTCCGCCGCGCGCGACGCCGACGCCTCCCGCTCCTCAGCGCCCGGGGCTCCCCTCCCTGGCGCGGGCCGGTGGGGCCGGGCGGGCCCCGAGGCCCGGGCTCCAACCCTCGCCTGCCTCCTCAGCCTTCCGAGTCCGGGGTCCTGGGCCCCGGGGCCTCCCCCTGGGCAACCCTGAGTCCCGCGCCCCGAGGCCCCCGACCGCCCCGGCGCCGACGGTGCCCTTCGCAGCCGCGTCCACGCCTCGGGGCGAGAGAAACCTCCGTTCCCCCGCAGGGGGAAGCCGCAGCCCGGGGCGCCCCAGCCGCCCCCAAAGGCGGAGCACGACGCCCGGCCCCAGGCCCTCCCTCAACTCTGCTCCGGGAGGGCCCCCGGCGCCGGGGCCGCCGGCGGGTCCGCGGCCTCTCGGCGCGTTTTCCGGGGGGCCGCGCCGGGCCCCGAGCGAGAAAGGGCCCTCGGCCCCGGGGACCAGGCCGGTCCCCGGGGCTGCCCAACGCCGGCCGATTCTCACGAGCGTTCTGCCCAAACCGATCCCGGTTTGGGCAGAACGCTCGTGAGAATCGGCCGGAAAACGCCCGGCGAACTCGCTTCGGGCGCAGCCCGTCTGCGGGGCCGCCCCCCGCGCCTGGCCCGGGACCCCGCGGGGTCGCGCCCGCGCCCCGCCGGAAAGCCCCCCGCGAGTCCGCCGCGCGCGACGCCGACGCCTCCCGCTCCTCAGCGCCCGGGGCTCCCCTCCCTGGCGCGGGCCGGTGGGGCCGGGCGGGCCCCGAGGCCCGGGCTCCAACCCTCGCCTGCCTCCTCAGCCTTCCGAGTCCGGGGTCCTGGGCCCCGGGGCCTCCCCCTGGGCAACCCTGAGTCCCGCGCCCTGAGGCCCCCGACCGCCCCGGCGCCGACGGTGCCCTTCGCAGCCGCGTCCACGCCTCGGGGCGAGAGAAACCTCCGTTCCCCCGCAGGGGGAAGCCGCAGCCCGGGGCGCCCCAGCCGCCCCCAAAGGCGGAGCACGACGCCCGGCCCCAGGCCCTCCCTCAACTCTGCTCCGGGAGGGCTCCCCGGCGCCGGGGCCGCCGGCGGGTCCGCGGCCTCTCGGCGCGTTTTCCGGGGGGCCGCGCCGGGCCCCGAGCGAGAAAGGGCCCTCGGCCCCGGGGACCAGGCCGGTCCCCGGGGCTGCCCAACGCCGGCCGATTCTCACGAGCGTTCTGCCCAAACCGATCCCGGTTTGGGCAGAACGCTCGTGAGAATCGGCCGGAAAACGCCCGGCGAACTCGCTTCGGGCGCAGCCCGTCTGCGGGGCCGCCCCCCGCGCCTGGCCCGGGACCCCGCGGGGTCGCGCCCGCGCCCCGCCGGAAAGCCCCCCGCGAGTCCGCCGCGCGCGACGCCGACGCCTCCCGCTCCTCAGCGCCCGGGGCTCCCCTCCCTGGCGCGGGCCGTTGGGGCCGGGCGGGCCCCGAGGCCCGGGCTCCAACCCTCGCCTGCCTCCTCAGCCTTCCGAGTCCGGGGTCCTGGGCCCCGGGGCCTCCCCCTGGGCAACCCTGAGTCCCGCGCCCCGAGGCCCCCGACCGCCCCGGCGCCGACGGTGCCCTTCGCAGCCGCGTCCACGCCTCGGGGCGAGAGAAACCTCCGTTCCCCCGCAGGGGGAAGCCGCAGCCCGGGGCGCCCCAGCCGCCCCCAAAGGCGGAGCACGACGCCCGGCCCCAGGCCCTCCCTCAACTCTGCTCCGGGAGGGCTCCCCGGCGCCGGGGCCGCCGGCGGGTCCGCGGCCTCTCGGCGCGTTTTCCGGGGGGCCGCGCCGGGCCCCGAGCGAGAAAGGGCCCTCGGCCCCGGGGACCAGGCCGGTCCCCGGGGCTGCCCAACGCCGGCCGATTCTCACGAGCGTTCTGCCCAAACCGGGATCGGTTTGGGCAGAACGCTCGTGAGAATCGGCCGGAAAACGCCCGGCGAACTCGCTTCGGGCGCAGCCCGTCTGCGGGGCCGCCCCCCGCGCCTGGCCCGGGACCCCGCGGGGTCGCGCCCGCGCCCCGCCGGAAAGCCCCCCGCGAGTCCGCCGCGCGCGACGCCGACGCCTCCCGCTCCTCAGCGCCCGGGGCTCCCCTCCCTGGCGCGGGCCGGTGGGGCCGGGCGGGCCCCGAGGCCCGGGCTCCAACCCTCGCCTGCCTCCTCAGCCTTCCGAGTCCGGGGTCCTGGGCCCCGGGGCCTCCCCCTGGGCAACCCTGAGTCCCGCGCCCCGAGGCCCCCGACCGCCCCGGCGCCGACGGTGCCCTTCGCAGCCGCGTCCACGCCTCTGGGCGAGAGAAACCTCCGTTCCCCCGCAGGGGGAAGCCGCAGCCCGGGGCGCCCCAGCCGCCCCCAAAGGCGGAGCACGACGCCCGGCCCCAGGCCCTCCCTCAACTCTGCTCCGGGAGGGCCCCCGGCGCCGGGGCCGCCGGCGGGTCCGCGGCCTCTCGGCGCGTTTTCCGGGGGGCCGCGCCGGGCCCCGAGCGAGAAAGGGCCCTCGGCCCCGGGGACCAGGCCGGTCCCCGGGGCTGCCCAACGCCGGCCGATTCTCACGAGCGTTCTGCCCAAACCGATCCCGGTTTGGGCAGAACGCTCGTGAGAATCGGCCGGAAAACGCCCGGCGAACTCGCTTCGGGCGCAGCCCGTCTGCGGGGCCGCCCCCCGCGCCTGGCCCGGGACCCCGCGGGGTCGCGCCCGCGCCCCGCCGGAAAGCCCCCCGCGAGTCCGCCGCGCGCGACGCCGACGCCTCCCGCTCCTCAGCGCCCGGGGCTCCCCTCCCTGGCGCGGGCCGGTGGGGCCGGGCGGGCCCCGAGGCCCGGGCTCCAACCCTCGCCTGCCTCCTCAGCCTTCCGAGTCCGGGGTCCTGGGCCCCGGGGCCTCCCCCTGGGCAACCCTGAGTCCCGCGCCCCGAGGCCCCCGACCGCCCCGGCGCCGACGGTGCCCTTCGCAGCCGCGTCCACGCCTCGGGGCGAGAGAAACCTCCGTTCCCCCGCAGGGGGAAGCCGCAGCCCGGGGCGCCCCAGCCGCCCCCAAAGGCGGAGCACGACGCCCGGCCCCAGGCCCTCCCTCAACTCTGCTCCGGGAGGGCTCCCCGGCGCCGGGGCCGCCGGCGGGTCCGCGGCCTCTCGGCGCGTTTTCCGGGGGGCCGCGCCGGGCCCCGAGCGAGAAAGGGCCCTCGGCCCCGGGGACCAGGCCGGTCCCCGGGGCTGCCCAACGCCGGCCGATTCTCACGAGCGTTCTGCCCAAACCGATCCCGGTTTGGGCAGAACGCTCGTGAGAATCGGCCGGAAAACGCCCGGCGAACTCGCTTCGGGCGCAGCCCGTCTGCGGGGCCGCCCCCCACGCCTGGCCCGGGACCCCGCGGGGTCGCGCCCGCGCCCCGCCGGAAAGCCCCCCGCGAGTCCGCCGCGCGCGACGCCGACGCCTCCCGCTCCTCAGCGCCCGGGGCTCCCCTCCCTGGCGCGGGCCGTTGGGGCCGGGCGGGCCCCGAGGCCCGGGCTCCAACCCTCGCCTGCCTCCTCAGCCTTCCGAGTCCGGGGTCCTGTGCCCCGGGGCCTCCCCCTGGGCAACCCTGAGTCCCGCGCCCCGAGGCCCCCGACCGCCCCGGCGCCGACGGTGCCCTTCGCAGCCGCGTCCACGCCTCGGGGCGAGAGAAACCTCCGTTCCCCCGCAGGGGGAAGCCGCAGCCCGGGGCGCCCCAGCCGCCCCCAAAGGCGGAGCACGACGCCCGGCCCCAGGCCCTCCCTCAACTCTGCTCCGGGAGGGCTCCCCGGCGCCGGGGCCGCCGGCGGGTCCGCGGCCTCTCGGCGCGTTTTCCGGGGGGCCGCGCCGGGCCCCGAGCGAGAAAGGGCCCTCGGCCCCGGGGAACAGGCCGGTCCCCGGGGCTGCCCAACGCCGGCCGATTCTCACGAGCGTTCTGCCCAAACCGATCCCGGTTTGGGCAGAACGCTCGTGAGAATCGGCCGGAAAACGCCCGGCGAACTCGCTTCGGGCGCAGCCCGTCTGCGGGGCCGCCCCCTGCGCCTGGCCCGGGACCCCGCGGGGTCGCGCCCGCGCCCCGCCGGAAAGCCCCCCGCGAGTCCGCCGCGCGCGACGCCGACGCCTCCCGCTCCTCAGCGCCCGGGGCTCCCCTCCCTGGCGCGGGCCGGTGGGGCCGGGCGGGCCCCGAGGCCCGGGCTCCAACCCTCGCCTGCCTCCTCAGCCTTCCGAGTCCGGGGTCCTGGGCCCCGGGGCCTCCCCCTGGGCAA